>NC_081413.1:467954746-468237246 GCF_030272615.1 Cryptomeria japonica | reverse complement strand
AGTTTTCATCTATTTAATTAAATGAATTACTCAATTTATTTAATTAAATTCACCTTAACCTTTTCTAGCCTTTAATTAAATAAAATCACTTTATTTAATTAATTCCCCTTTCTCCCCTTTTAATTAAATTTACATTTAATTAAATGGATCCTTGCAAATAAATAAATTTAATTTATTTATTAAATCCCCCACTTGTATTTAGGTAAGTTGCACCTATTTTAGTTGAAATAAAACAATTTTATTTTAAATAAAAATCATTTTCCCTCCACTTGCATTTTCCTACATCTCCTACTTGCCTCCTAAACCCCTTCTAGATTCTTCTAATCACTTCCAATTTAGCCTAATTCATCTCCTAATTATTATCACATTCCCAAGCAAAGAGAAGTCACTTCTCAAAGCCTCCAAAGTCCTCAATACCATTAAAGGCTTTGTGTCTTCAAATGGTTAACCTCTAAAAGTCTTCCAAACCATTAAAGGCTCTTACATAACCATTTATGGTTAACTCATCTTTGACCTTTGGTTAGAGACTTTCTCTCTAACTTAATCCTCAGCTAACCCAAGGGTCTCATCAAGCATTCACGGCTTTAACCTTGGTTATCCTATTAACCCTTGCAAAAGAGTTTATCCCTTGGGTAAAAGCTTTATCCAATGGATGACCCTAAATTAACCTTAACCCTTACCTCCTAGGGTAACCTTCATGTCTTCTCAGGCATTTAATGCTTCTTGCATCTCCTCTCAAGCAACCTCTTGTTGACAATGGTCACCATTTCATTGGTGAGAATTGTAAACATGGATTGATTAACTTTCAATCCTAGCCCTTGTTAAGATTATTCAATCTTAACCATCCATTGCCCTATTTTACCTATAAATAGAGCTCTCATTCCTCATTTTCATATCAACAATCTTTCATGCATCTACATTATAGTCTAATTTACTAAATATTTTTATCCTCTCTTTGTTAGAATATCATCATAGCATTTAGGAATATTTTTAATATCATAAGATATTCATGCTAAGATAATTTGCTAAATATTTTATCATATCATCATCTTCATACTAGCTTAATCATCATAGTTTTAACATCATATATATCTTTGAATGCATTCACGCATATAAATCAAATATCACTCATTCTTGGAGTTGTCATTCCTAAGTCACTTGCTCAATGATCTGAGAGAAAAACATTGACTTTAGGGATCCTGTGAGATAGAGAACAATGAGACACCCCTTGGGAAGTTGAACTAATTGGATTAGTTCATATACTTGCACCAAGAGTCGCATTGGTGTGTGGGTCTTTTGGATTCAAGTTATTCATTTTCATCACTGCATTTTCCCGCATACATTTCTGGCACCCACCGTGGGGATCGTCCCCATAAATAACATCATTTTTTTTGCAGGCTAAGGATTACAAGAACGTTGGAATACCCTTTTAGCACATCTATGGCAAACAATAGCGCATGCATCACACTGTTTAGCGCATAGGACCCAACTTCTAGCGCTTTTGAACTACATTTTAGCACATAACCTTCTCCATTTCTTTCTTACACATAGAAGTATCAACTTAGCGCATTCAGGAATCAGAGTGGCACGTAGGAGTTGTCCTTTAGCATTTTTATACCATTATGTAGCACATCTGTGTAGAATTTTAGTGCATAACTTTGACAGAGAAAAAGGACAGTTTGTAATAGAGTTAGAAAATTAGGCTTGTGTAAGCCCACCCAAAGTTGTAATTTTTTCACTAACTTCCTTTTTATTGCAAGTTACTAATCATTTCTTGTAGGTTGGAGGAGTTAGAATTAGGAATTTTGATTTCTTCCTAGCTTTTTAAGTTGGATTAAAAAGAACTCATTTCCCTCTGGTTAAAAAGAATCTCATTTTATTTTGGGCTTAATCAAATTTTTTTTTGAACTTAAAAGGAACCTCATGGCAAGGTAAAAAGATTAACAAATCAAACACATTTACTTTCTTGCAAGATTAGGGAAAACACTTCATTTGGGCTATAAAAAGAACAACAGATTTTCATTTTATTGGAAAGGTAAAAAGCAATCAATCTTTCCTTTTATTTTGCAAAGTGATTTCCATTTCAAGTAAACATGTTTTACTTTTTGTTGACCAGGATTTCAAACTTCTTAGTTAGACAACAAATTTCTATGAGGAACGAAAAAGAATACCATGTTTGTTGGAGCAACATCTCCAAATAGAGGATAGATCATCATTGCTTTAAAAGTTAAAAAGAACACTTGTTTGCCTTGTCTCGAAAGTGGAAGGTATATGCTCTCCCCTTAATTGGGTGACCAAAAAACCAAACACTCTTTCATGCTTTCTTTTACTTCAAGCACTTAAAACCTTTAGAAGGCCTGCCCTCTCAAGTTGCTCTTAGGGTGCAATTAATGGATGGTGAGAGGGGAATGACCTAAGTGTTAGGATAACTGGTGAACAACTGAGAGCGGGGGGGGGGTGAATCAATTGTTATAAAATTATAACTTTAAATCCACAATATAACCTTAAACAGATCAAGTATCGATAAAGCACAAACAAATGCCGGTAAAAACAGATACCGGTAAACAATACAACTTAACAATTAACCAAATAATCAATGCAAAGAAACCATACCACATAACACCATGATTTGTACATGGAAAACCTAGAAAGGGAAAAACCACAGTGGGAAGCCTACCCTTAGTCAGATGATACTTCTGCAGAAAGTATGTGTTACAATGAGGGGCCTGCACTTGCAGGAAGGCACACTGCCTAGAGCATACTGCTCATTACAAAAGAGTCTCACTGATTACAGAGAGTCTACAACCTTCTCAAGACAAATGGACAACAATCGAATAGAGTGAACTATTGGAAATAACATATACTATGCCTGATTACAATCCCAATTAAGCTCAATGCCAGAGGGCTAAATCCTCTTCTGAAACCAATTCGATCACCAATGATCGATCAACTCCTCTGCCTGGATGATATTACAATATTTGAACATTACGTTCCTTGATCATGACCTTTTCAATAACCATGATACTTTACAAAGAGTTTCTACCTCTTATTTATACAAACCCTAAGGCCTAAACCAATTAGGTCAGCCACCTAAATATATTACAATAAAATCATTACATAATTCCTTATTACAATGATATGCCATGTCGGCTTAAGATAAAACAATAAAAACATCTCGAATCATCCAGGTAACGTGTAGAGTACACGCTAACATGATACCGATCCATAACCTAGATAGTTACTGGACCTATTCTGGGTCCACCATGCCAAAGCAATGTCTTCAAGCAATTGAAACACGATCAATGAACATCTTCAGTATCCTAAAATCCTTGAAGAAGCTGCACCAACACCAATTGTGCATCCTGCCATGATTCCTCATTGAAATTTCTGCAGGTAAAGCTTTAAACCAGTGCCGGTAAGGGTTTACCAGAGTGTATGATAACATCAAATTACCAAGCCAATACCAATTGAACAAAACATGCTCATGGAGCATATAACTCATGAAATCCAATATACTTCATTGAACCAAACATTCCAAAAGTGTCCAATAGATAATCTCTCCTGCCAGTAATACTAGATCTTATACCAGTAACCTGTCTATCAGTAACCATCCATATCAGCCAGTGTAAAACTGTCTACTAGTAACCATCCATATCAGCCAGTGTAAAACTGTCTGCCGGTAGCAACTAGTGTTGAAATCAATGACAAAACATCAATGCCACACATAATCAATTCATCCATAATGCCAACACTAAGTGGGAAATGACTTTATCACCAAGTGTTCCAACCCGCTATAATCAAATGTGGAGGCTGACGAAAGTCCCCTTCAATGATTTTGCTCAGTGATTAGTCTTCCTCCAATATCTTTAAGTTACGTAAAGCCTTTGTTCTAAAAATTGGGAAGCCTCTCGAGGGAGTTTATCACTAAAGACCGTACAACAGCCTGATTACAATTCTTAGCATTAGAAACTTTGAACTGAGTCAATCGCTAAACATTGGCAATATCATAGTGCATGGGTGGGGAAGAATCTGCCCCCAATATCACTCACCATATATCTCCCAAGATAACTACTCAATTGTGAAGCAATTCACTTTGGGGTAATTTTTGGCAAAAGGAAAAAATGGGCACCCTTTAGGGGGTGACAAGGCTGTTTGAGCTGACGAAGTATCGAGACTAGTGGGCTATGATATTGTTGATGAGCTTTGAATAAAGAGTCTACTTGATATGTCTTCTTTGTAATCCAAACCAATGAAAACATCGAGGATTTGAAAACATCCTTAAAAGAACATACACTACTTGTTTAGCATAGGCAAATTATTATCTCTTCTATATGTCGTGATTTCAAGTCATTTTCAAAAAATCATCCATCAAATCGCAAGTGTTATTTTTCAAACATCACAACAAAAGCATCAAACGAAGAAATCGGGACAGTTAGTGCATAGGGCCAACAACCTAGCGCATCTCAAACATTGAGTAGTGCATTCAAACCAAAACTTAGCGCTTTCATCCCTCAAATTAGTGCATGACTAGTATCATACTAGTAAAATTTTAGATAGTGCTTGTTAGCATCATTGTAGCGCATACAAGCATCAACCTAGAGCATTCAAAGCATATAATAGTGCTTTCATACCAAACATCAGTGCGTAAAAGGGACATATTAGCGCATAACCTATTCCACAATTTTATTATTCAACAGTCTACAATAGTGCGTTGGAAAGGAAACATAGTGCATAGTGAACATTATGTAGTGCTTTGAAAACATCCTTTAGCACTTCAGGTCTCTATCTTAGCGCATGGTTAATATTAGTGAAAAACAAAGAGCAAACCGGTCACTTTGGAAAAAAATTATTAACAGTTTCAAATACCCTTTTGGGTCCTCTGACAAATCCAGCAACAAAACTTCGAGAAAGAATCATAAGTGAGAAAATTCCGAATCCAACAAAGAACTCTTGGAAAGAGGTATCAAATCATCAACTAGCTTGAGATCATATTTCATCCAACAAAATTAAGGAGTATCAGAACAGTGATCAAAGTTCCACCATCTAACGAATCCTATCAAAATAATACATAGTTAGGTCCTCAAGTTGTCAAATTAAGTTTCTACATTAGGAAACTTGACTCATATCATTTGACACACTTTGTCATGGAGGCAAATCGAACTAAAACTCTACTTGATAAGGTAAACTTGAGTTTTCAAACAAAATATCCATATCCAACATCAACATCAACATCAACGTTTGATCATTTGTGTATGACCACTCCTCATATTTTGAGAAGAAGAACTAGTCTTCATAAAAAAACTACGTTGAAGAAGAGAACCTAGTTCTAAGGCACTTATCAAAAGGAATAAATTTCTCTATATCAACCATCAACTCTTTGCATCACATCATGCATTCTTGTGTCATATGCGGTTGTATATCCAAGGAAAAACAAACGAATTTGACAAGAGTCTTTGAGAAGTAGGGCTTACATTCAGAAAGCGACATTCAACCAATGCCTTAATAGCAGAGGAAAGATTAACCCCGCTTTGTTTCCAAAGTTCCTTATCACTTATAATGAATCTCGGTCTGAGCCACCAACTCCACCAAGAACACCAATAGAAGAAGGAGAATTCACCACATTAGAGATATATTAATGCCCGTTATCACTCGAACTCAAAAAAACAAGAAGAAGGAATCACAACCAGAATCAAGTATGAGTTGTATACCGTCCAATACTTTTGATGAGTATGTGAATATGGGAGAAACAGAGATCACCAAAGAACTTCTCCAAGAATGTCAAGAAAACGCAACTCTCCAAAAACTTGTAGAAAGACTTATAGAAGAAGATAAGGAAAAATATCTACTCATGCTAACTAGAAAAGGAGTCAACATTCCTGAATATTTTGACACATAAAACTAAAGGAATATATATGAAAGAATACCAAGAACTAAAGCAAGAAACTATGCCTATCAAGAACAAAGAAGAGAAGAAGAGGCACATAATCAAGAAAGTATACGCAACCAAGATCACACCCATGAACAAGACAACACCCACGAACAAGACCATGCCCGCAATCGGAACAATTTTAATGAACGAGGGGAAGCTCCCCATCGAAGGAAAAATGCACCCATGGTTGCTCTTACACAACAACTCCAAACACTACAAAGACAAATGCTGGACATGCAACAAGGAACCACAATACGATACTCCTTAGACAAAATCTGTCCTTATCCTTTTGATAGGAGATTAAACATGGTACATTTTCCCCCAAATTCAGATATACTAAAGTATGAAAAACACGATGGTAAAAGTGATCCCCGTGATCACATTCGGGAATTTCGTACCATGAGCTTAGAGTTTGCCCACGACGACACATACTTCATGAGATTATTCCCAAGAAGTTTGGGAGGGCAAACAATGGAGTGGTTGTCTAAACTTACACCTCCCATCAGATCATTTGATGAGTTGGTAAACAAATTCATAACACAATACTCCCATAACATTCACCATGAAATCACCATGCTGGATGTGTGTAACACAAAACAAAAGAGCAATGAAACATTCATGGTGTTTCTGCAATGGTGGAGGCGCATGGTTTCAAGATATCCCTGAGATGTGCCTGAAAAGGAAAAGATGGAAATATTCATTGACAATCTAAATAGTGAGATGAGTTATCAACTCAAACTCCAATGCATACCATCTTTTGCAAAATTGATAGAAAATGGTATTCAAGTAGAGGAAGCTTGCATCAAGAAAGGAACATTGAAGTTCTTTAAGGAAGGTGTTAATTCGTCAAATCCACTTTAGACAAATCTAGATTTTGGACAAGGAATAAAAACATTGTTAATGATGGGGTAACTGATGAATGTGAAGTCTAAACACCCATCCAATAACGATAAAAAAGTGCTAATCAAGGCACTAACACTTATCAACGAAATACCAAC
Organism: Cryptomeria japonica; assembly: GCF_030272615.1. NCBI lineage: Eukaryota > Viridiplantae > Streptophyta > Pinopsida > Cupressales > Cupressaceae > Cryptomeria > Cryptomeria japonica. The sequence goes on along the minus strand of NC_081413.1, from coordinate 468,230,319 downwards.
CAAGGAGCTTCAACGCCAAACACCAATAAAAATCATCAAGGCAACAACAACACTAACCAAGGAAACAACACAAACCAGAGAGGCAGCACTAATACTTTCCCATATCGATGCATATACATGCCATTAGGATAAACCTTAGAATCAATGTTTCGAGAACTATTGGAAAATAAGATCATTACATTGCTAGCCACAAGCAACTTTGAACCCCAAGTCAAACCACCCTGGTGGAATGACTCGCATTCTTCTGATTTTCATCAAAATAAAGGGCATAACACAAATGATTGCATGAGGCTAAAGAACATTGTTCGAGACATGATAGACAAGGGCGATTTAACAGTTGATGGTCATAAAAGGAATGGTGACCACAAAGCCTTCAAAAATCCTCTTCCAACTTACGACAAAGGAGGAGCATCAACATCAAACAATACCAAGGGAGCTTGTATTAATCACATATCGACATATGACAATCAAGTAAATGTCATAAAAATAAAAAACAAGCAAGAACATGCGTTGATAAAGGTGACAACCAGAGCGCATAAATATGTCTTGAAAGGGAACACATCAACATCGACAACTCTCCCAAAGACTCAATATAACTTGTTTGATCAACTACGAAGAACTCCCACTCAGATATCTATACTTGAGTTTCGTAAACTTTCACCAAAACACAAGGATATCTTGGAACAAGCACTTATCGAAACAACCATTCCAAATAATATGGATATTGATCAATTCCAAGCCATGGTGGCCCATATGACGGTACCGCACAACATATCCTTTTCTGAACATGATGATGTCTCCTTGAATCATCCGCATAACACCCTACTCCATATTGAAGTCTTAGTCTATAAACATCAAGTAAAAAGAGTGTTAATCGATGGAGGAGTTGGTCTCAATATCTGTACTCTAAATCTTATTTGTGCATTGGGCTTCTCTGAATAGTCTATTTATCCAAAAAAAGAAAATCACCATCAAAGCCTTGATGATGAAGAAAGATCATCTGAGGGAACTGTAATATTACCCATTCAAGTAGGTCTTGTACAAAGAGACACCATGTGCCAATTCTTGGACATATACTTGACATATTATATACTATTGGGTTGCCCATGGATCCATGAAATGCAAGTGGTGCCTTCCACGTACCATCAATGTATCAAGTTCCCCTACAATGGACAAGAAATTTCAATATCTGCAAATAATAACCCTTTTTCAGTATTGCAATGCTATTGGGGCAGCTCAAGATAGCCTAGTTCCACACAACAGGAAGGCCCAAGCTTCCTCAACATCCAATCCTCATCAAGAGGAACTCAAGTCTCTATCCATAGACTTCAAGAAAAAGATGAAAATCAAGGACCAAGGCATGGGGGAGTACTCTTTTGAACCCTTATGTCTATTTAAATTGCAAACATCACCAAAATATTATGGACAAACTTCCACATCAAGACATCAGGAAACACAACCCATCACCAAGTTTGATGGTAAATTTATCCAATTGGGCACACTAGCTGATGAATCAGAAGAGAAAGCTATCCTTAGCTGGCTATACAAAGATGAAGAAGAAGTCAGAGCTACTACCATAGAAGTGGTCGTACCACAAAAACAATATGGAAATGGGTTCCAGATCATGCAATGAATGGGATACAAAGGAAAAGGACCTATTGGAAAGCGCCAAGAAGGCATTATAGAACCCCTGCAACTTCCTTCATAATTTTCAAAAGACAAATGGGACTTGGGTATGAACAAAATGTTCCACCTAGGTAGAAGCAAAACCACTAGCAAAAACCTTAGTGGAGAGAAAAGAAAAAATATAATGAAGACTCATGGCAAGAAGCATTACACCAAGCAATAGAAACAACAAAGAAGGAGCAAAAGCATCAAGAAAATGAAAAATTGCCAAGAAGAACTCGCCATTCAAAAGGAGGAAGCTTCTTATAATAAAGTACATCATGTACAAGAACTTGATCAAACCAAGGTTGAGCCGCAACCTAAAGAAAGTATTACTCACAAAAAAGAAACAGTGTACGAACAAATGCAAAGAGTACAAGCTGACATCGATCTTGAATCAGTAAAAGCCTTGGTGTAAGGGAATGGGCTTTCTACCCTGGGATTTAGCTCCTTCCATGGCCTCCAAAACAAAATTCTCCAAAGAGTGTAAAAGGGAAAACAAAAAGGAAACCAGAGTGTGATTGGTGTAGTGCCCCACCACAAACCCTAAAGGAAAACAACACAACTAGGCAACTAAAGGGTGAAATATTTAAAAAAAAGAAAGATTAAGTGCATTAATTATAACAATTGCAAGTTTAATAACACAATGAAAGTCTAACACATGATTTCCTAAGGGTTACCAATGAAGATTAATTCGCAAATTATATTAACACTATGGTAAATCCAATTGTCCATCTAATTAGGAAAATTAAATGCTTAAGATAAAACCTACATAAACATCTAAATTCCATAAGGAAAGAATCAAAGTATTCCAATGCATTTATTTTCCCATAGATCATATATACAAAAGATTAAAGCAACTTAATTTAACATACATTCCTTTGATATAATATTACAATATCCATAAATACATGGCTTCCAAAAATACCACGGTATCCAAAAGTTACAATGCCAAGGCTACATAAATGTTTGATACAATGACCACAAGGTCTCAACTGAACAATGATCACGAACATGAGCTAGTACACAAACCATGAACCAAGAAAACACCATCGAAGCCTTTCCTCGCCCAAAGATACAATGCAGAACATCCGATGGGAAGTGGAACTACCACTCGACCATGTGATCGCAAAATGGAACCACCCCACTGTGCTAGGAGATAGTAGAAGACCCTCAAGCAAGCAAAATAAGACAAGTACGACAGAACTGCATGACTCCGCAAATATCCATGTGACTCAACTCACAAACACTAGTGACTCTAAGGAGAGAGTGTCATCACATGGCTTAAGGTGGTTAACCTAGGTAGGCCTCCATAGGTCTCGACCCCCATCCTGGGTTATCTTGGTAACCTCTCTCGAACCCCCGACTCCATCTAAGCATCATGCGGACCCTACCAATCCTTTTGTGAAGACAAGGTGGTAGGTTTTCCATTCCAGGCCTTCTCACCACATCCTGAGCCTATACAAGCACTCAACCATGTGCGAGGAACATTATCTTAATTAATATTTTAGCTACCCACCCCCTAATCAATTATTAGGTTATCACTTCTCAACTAAATTTCAAAGGGTTATCCTGCCATCCACTTTGGGCGCGACCCCCGCTGAAAAGCCACTCTCTCTCATAGGACACTAACAGGAAAGGTCTCTCTATGAGAACTCTATGGAAAAACTGACAGCCATATCTAATCCTGACAAACCACAGGTGAATGATGCACATTCACTAACCCAGGATTGACCATTTAGAAACATAACACACAATGGCTCACATCAATAGGGTTATACAATGACACCTAACTAAGGGGTAAGAACAACCTTAGTAACAAGACAATAACTCAAATCAGATTTACAACGAAAAATACTTTTACCAGAGAATACCCTTTATTCTAAAGATCCTATAATAGGCAATCTTTTTAAAATAGTAAAAAGCATTAATTACTTGCAAATGCAGATATTTCAGAAAAATAGGAAATACATCTCATTGATAAAAGAAAAACAGAATTGTCATTTGATCCATAAGGCTAAATTAATCACATAAAAATTAACCTCCTAATGTATTCCCAAGAATAAATATAGAATCTAAAAATATAAGTTTTTATGAAAAATAACCAAATTCTGGATTTTATATATATATATATATATATTCATCATATATATATCATATACCTATATTCATATTATAAAAAATATATATTAAAACATGAATTAATTTGTACAAAATTAAATAATACTTAAATGATCTAACACCCATAATTTTAAAAACTTATATATGAGTATATATATATATATACACACACACATCATAAATTAATTAAAACCAAACTCTGCAAAAATTACCGGATGCACGCAAACCAAGGAGTGGATTTATTGTGTTCTGGCAACTTTAATTTGCTACCCTACGGTAGCATGTACTACCATTGGTAGCACTCCTACCTTACCGTAGCAGGTGCTACCGCACGGTAGCACTGCTACCTTAGGGTAGCAAGTACTACCGTACGGTAGCATTGCTACCATCAGTAGTAACTACCGACTCCCTCCCATAAACCCATTTTTATATATATATATTTTTTTTAATTTTAAAAATTAAATTTAATATATGCCCAGATTTAAATACATAGATAAAAATTCCACAAACCCCCTTTTTTTTAAAAAAGAAAATTTTACAACAGAGAATATAAAAATCAGTTTTCACAGAATATTAAAAATCAAATTTTCACAGGGATTTAAAATTAATTTCCACAGGGGTTAAAATTAATTTTCAATAGAGATAAAACTCAATGCATCCCCACTTTACTCCATTTTTATTTACACAAATATCTTCCATAATCCAATTATTGTTTCACCTTTTTTTTTTTTAATAAATTCCTTCAACCAGGAAGAACACAAAAATTGCATAACACACAGAGAAACTTTTTATGGAACAAAGGAGGGTAAATCTGGCAAACTTTTGCTAGCATAACCCCCTATGAATTTTCACAACACCAAAACTAAAACATACAGGAAGGAATCAATAAACATGAGAATATCCACAACAGAGATTGGAGATTCAACAAACTAAATTATTTTTATTTAAAGAAGACAAAAGAACACCAGACAAAACAACCCCAACTTGTAAAGCTTTCGTGGAAGATTCACATGGATGAGCTCTGTCCTGCAACAGGGTTTCCCAGCCAATCCCTCTTACCAACAATCCTCTGATAATTTCTTCTTCAACAAAATATTGTTTCCAAAATAATTTTTTTTCCCAAAATCTCTGCCTCCCTCCCATAACTCCCAAAAAGAAAAAGATATATTCCCTTTTAACCTAAAATTTTAGGTTGCACATATATTTTCCAAATAACCTAATATTTAATTTTAGTAATAAAAGCAATTTTATTTTATTTTCTAATTCCCACCAAAGGAATAAATTAACATGCAATAAGTAAAAGTCATAACCTTTTTTTTTTCTCTTCTTTTCTCATGCAAATTAATTAATTTTCTAAAAAAAGAAAATAAAGCAATACTTTAATTCTAATCTATTCTTTTATTCATTCATTTATTTATTTTTTATTTATTTTTAAATTCTAGGAACAATAAATGAAATTAATCTAATGTATTTTTCACTAAAATTTAAATAAGATATATTTCTAATATAATGCAACTTGCAACTTAATTTAATAACTTCTTTTAATTAATTAAATTTAAAATCTCAATGCATAAAATACATAATTCCAAAAATACCAACTATGAGATAACTCCATCAATTTAATTAATTAATTAAATCCACTAAACACACAAACTGAGAAAACCCCAAGAAAAGACTCATAAAAAGTCAAACGACAAAATACGAAGGCCGAACAGACTAACAGGACGACCAACAGATGACACTCACAAGAGTGTAACAGGATAAAATAGGGTCAACTACTACCTCCTCCACTTCCATTGGACAAATATAAGGCACACTCAGACCTATGAAGCCAGGTGGAGACGATACTCTGTACCTACCCAGTACTTGTACCTGCAATATCCTGCATCACTGAACCACACATGCATATATACAATATAGAAAACATGACATGCACACCGATGAAGGAGAATCACGACGTTCCCTATCTCACCGGATTGAGTGAAGGAAAATCGCCCCCTTGCATCCAACACACTCGCAGACACACAACATATAATTACACATTGCATAGATACAGTGAAGTGTCAGTACATAGCAATAATCCATAAAATACCATAAATCAGAAGTACTGAAATACTGCAAATAAATTATGCATCTCATATTGAGATAAAGCATGAAATAATGTCATATAATTCTGAATAACACATCATATTAATGTATCCATTGAAAGTAAGAAACAGTAAAATATGAGTCTAATGAGTTCAAATGAGGAGGGGTACTACATTCTCCCCCCCAAAACTAGGCTTACTCTTGGAACCTTAAAACAAATAAGAATAAAGCTCTCTCATCTTCGCTTCATCCTCCCAAATTATCGAGGTATCATCATTTGGGTCCCATAGGACCCTTAAGACATCGTGGATGTGGGATAGACTCAGTGGCAAGGCAAGATGGTAGGGAACAGGTCCTATCCTCTCAAGGATCTCAAAAGGGCCAACAAACCGAGGCACCAACTTAGAACCCTTTCCATAACGGATTGGACTCTTCCGCGGACGCACTCTCAAGAACACACGATCGCCAATAGAAAACTGACGATCTACCCTATCAGCATTTGTATACTTCTTCTGTCTATCCTGTGCAGCTACCAAATGCTCACGAATCCACTCTACTTGCTGCTCCATCTCTCAAAGAATATCTGGTCCTATAAGCACCCTATCCTCTAGACAATCCCAACTCAAAGGAGTGTGACAAGGATGACCATACAATGCCTGAAAGGGGGACATAGCTATGGAGCTGTGATATCCATTGTTATAAGAAAACTCCACTAGATAGATATAATCCTCCGAGAGCGACTACTGGTCCATAACAAACATGCGAAGCATGTCCTCCAAAACCTGATTCACTCACTCGGTTTGACAATTTGTCTCTGGGTGATAAGCTGATCTAAATTTCAACTGAGTTCCCAAAGCATGTTGAAGTGAGGTCCACAATGTTGAGGTAAAGACAAGATCTCAAGTCTACTCCAAGGGACAATACTGAAATCTCATGCCGCCTACGACTCAAAGCATCTGCCACCACGTTCTCTTTCCCCTAAATATAACGAACCTCAAAATCATACTCGTAGAGGAATTCCATCCATCTCCGCTATCGAGCATTCAAGTTTGACTGCGTGAATATATACTGCAGACTATGGTGATCACTATGCAGCTCAATTCGACACCCTAATAGGAAATGTCACCATCTAACCACAGCATGAACTACAACTGCCAACTCTAAATTGTGAACTGGATAGTTCAACTCGTGGTTCTTGAGTTTGCGAGACTCATAAGCAACCACATGTCCATCCTGCATAAGCACTGCACCTATACCTTCCAAAGAGGCATCTGTGCATACCACAAAATCTCTAGATGGACTAGGAACTACCAAAATTGGAGCACTAACAAGGAGTTCCTTCAAGGTACGAAAAGCTGAAGCACACTGCTCTGACCAAACAAACTTCTTCCCTTTCCTCTGAAGAGAAGTAATCGGGTGTCCTATCTAGGAAAAGCCCTGAACAAAGTGACAGTAATATCCAGCCAAACCCATAAAGCTCTGAACTTCTGAAACATTGGTTGGTGCTGGCCAATCAACAATGGCTTGGATATTTGAAGGATCCACATATACACCTTCTCCCGAAACTACATGACCAAGATAGTTCACCTCACATTGGAAGAAGTCACACTTTGCCAAATTGGCATAAAGATGACTCTCCCTCAAGCACTGCAATACCTGACGTAAGTGACCCTCATGCTCTTCCATAGTTCTAGAATAAATCAATATGTCATCCAGGAACACAAGGACAAAATGATCAAGGTAGGTGCGAAAATCCCCATTCATGAGGCTCATGAAAATTGAAGGCGCGTTCATCAACCCAAATGGCACCACTGTGAACTCATAGTGTCCATAACGAGTATGAAATGCTATCTTATGAATATCTGCATCCTGAATGTGCAACTGATGGTACCCAGATTTCAGGTCAATCTTAGAGAACACCTTGGCTCCCTTAACCTGATAAAAAAGATCATCTATGCAAGGAAATGGATATCGATTCCAGATGGTTACCTTATTCAGTTGTCGGTAAACAATGCATAACTAAAGAGAACCATCCTTCTTCTTAACGAAGATAACAGGTGCACCCCAAGGGGAAACACTAGGATGAATGAACCCCTTGGCCAACAATTCCTCAATATGCAACTTCAACTCACTCAACTCTTGAGTAGTCATCCGATATGGAGCTCTCAAAATAGGTTCTGCTCAACTAATCTGGCTTTCGCCATGGCTATCTCAACTGTAGTTGGCTCAAACACCCTCACTCCTTCGCTGATGCGATCAATCAAACCCCTCAAGAAGTGCTAGACAAGCATAGCCTCATCGTTACCAATTCCAACATACTGTTTGAGCTCATAGAACCTGTGCTCAAACTGGTCTACTGTCATACCATACTGAAACAAAGTGTAGAACTCATCTGCCCGAGTCTGCCTCCACTGAGGTGAGAGAAATCATGCCCCGAATCTCTCTAGAAATAGCTCCCATGTTAGGATGTTAATGCACACACCGATCTTCTCCTCCTCTAATCTCCACCAGATCGAAGCAAAACTATAGAGATGCATGATAGCACATCTCACCTTGGTGTTGCTACTATATGGGATCATAGTGAAACATCGATCCAAACTGATAAGCTAGGTCTCTGCCTCGAGACCGACACCCATACCATCAAAGAAGGGAGGGTTGGACCTCATCAAGTCCTTTATGTGACCTAAGGAAATTGGATCTCAATCAGCTAGGATCTCCCTCCTCCTGGGTGATCTCTCTCTCTGATGTGACTCCTCAACCTGAGCATGAATAGGCTGATCAACCTTAGGCCTGGGGCCAGACTTGGCTAGAACCTCCTGAAACATCTGTCTCAGCTCTTCCCTGCTGAGAAAGATGTTTCAGGAGGTTCTAGCCATCAACCTGCTAATGTGACTCCTCAACCTAAGCATGAATAAGATAATCAACCTCAGGCCTGATGCTAGAACCTCTTGAAACATCTGTCTCAGCTCTTCCCTTTTGGGAACCTACTCTCTTGCATGATGTGAATCCTGATGAATAGACTGTTTTGGCTCAACACTCACATGAGTGGGTGGTGGTGAAGTACTCTGACGGTCAGAACCACAACTCCGTCCTCCACCTCTGCCTCTATTGCGACCACCCGTACAACCACCTCCCCTAGCTTTCCTATCCATGACCTAGCACTGTAAAAGAGAAAACGGTTCAAATCTACGGCAAGAATAAAACAAGAGAAACACAAACATTAAAACCTAAGCAAAAAGGTCAAGTTGAATGGGCTCACTAAAAACCTAGAGTACCCAGTGTTGAAAATTGGGCTCTGATACCAAATATAGTGCCCTGCCAGAAACCCTAAAGGAAAACAACACAACTAGGCAACTAAAGGGTGAATTTTTTTCTTAAAAAGATTAAGTGCATTAATTATAACAATTGCACGTTTAATAACACAACAAAAGTCTAACACATGATTTCCTAAGGGTTACCAATGAAGATTAATTCATAGATTATATTAACACTATGGTTAATCCAATTGTCCATCTAATTAGGAAAATTAAATGCTTAAGATAAAACCTACATAAACATCTAAATTCCATAATGAAAGAATCAAAGTATTCCAATGCATTTATTTTTCCATAGATCATATATACAAAATTTTAAAGCAACTGAATTTAACATACATTCCTTTGATATAATATTACAATATCCATAAATACATGGCTTCCAAAAATACCTTGGTATCCAAAAGTTACAATGCCAAGGTTACATAAATGTTTGATACAATGACCACAAGGTCTCAACTGAGCAATGATCATGAACATGAGCTGGTACATGAACCACGAACCAAGAAAACACCAACAAAGCCTTTCCTTGCCTGAAGATACAATGCAGAACATCCGATGGGAAGTGGCACTACCACCCGACCATGTGATCCCAAAACGGAACCACACCACCGTGCTAGGAGATAGTAGAAGACCCTCAAGCAAGCAAAATAAGACAAGTACGACAGAACTGCATGACTCCGCAAATATCCATGTGACTCAACTCACAAACACTAGTAACTCTAAGGAGAGAGTTTCATCACATGGTAGGTAGGCCTCCATAGGTCCTGGCCCCCATCTTGGGTTATCCTGGTAACCTCTCCCGAACCCCCGGCTCCATCTAAGCATCATGCAGACCCTACCAATCCTTTCGTGAAGACAAGGTGGTAGGTTTGCCATTCCAGGCCTTCTCACCACATCCTGAGCCTATACAAGCACTCAACCATGTGCGAGGCACATTATCTTAATTAATATTTTAGCTACCCACCCCCTAATCAATTATTAGGTTATCACTTCTTAACTGAATTTCAAAGGGTTATCCTGCCATCCACTTTGGGCGTGACCCCCGCTCAAAAGCCACTCTCTCTCATAGGACACTAATAGGAAAGGTCTCTCTATGAGAACTCTATGGTGAAATTGAAAGCCATATCTAATCCTGACAAACCACAGGTGAAGGATGTACATTCACTAAACCAGGATTAACAATTTAGAAACATAACACACAATGGCTCACATCAACAGGGTTATACAACCACACCTGACTAAGGGGTAAAAACAACCTTAGTAACAAGACAATAACTCAAATCAGATTTACAACGAAAAATACTTTTACCAGAGAATACATTTTATTCTAAAGATCCTATAATAGACAATCTTTTTAAAATAGTAAAAAACATTAATTACTTGCAAATGCAGATATTTCAGAAAAATAGGAAATACATCTCATTGATAAAAGAAAAACATAATTGTCATTTGATCCATAAGGCTAAATTAATCACATAAAAATTAACCTCCTAATGTATTCCCAAGAATAACTATAGATTCTAAAAATATAAGCTTTTCTGAAAATAACCAAATTCTGAATTAATTATATATATATATATATATATATATATATATATATATATATATATATATAAACATGAATTAACTTGTACAAAATTAAATAATACTTAAATGATATAATACCCAAAATTTTAAAAACTTATATATGAATATATATATATTTTACATATCATAAATTAATTAAAACCGAACTCTGCAAAAATTACCGGAGGCACGCAAACCAGGGAGTGGATTTATTGTGTTATGACAACTTTAATTTACTACCCTATAGTAGCATGTACTACCATAGGTAGCATTGCTACCTTATGGTAGCAAGTACTACTGCTGGTAGTACTGCTACCGTACGGTAGCATTGCTACCATCGATAGTGTGTACGGGAAAAGCGGGGTGATGAAACTTAAAAAGTGAAAATGCGGTCTCAAAGAGGCTTGTTCACACAACCATGGGACTTCTTGGTGCAAGTTATGGAGTCATGAAGAATGACTCAACCTCCCAAGGTTGGTTCCATGGTTCTCTATCTCACAAGGTCCCTCAAGCCAATGCCTTTGCTCTCAGATCACTGAGCAAAGTGGCTTAGGGATGATGAATGCAAGAATGAGGGATTTTTATGATTGATTTAATTATAAAATGTATCCTATCTATGCATGATTCTACAAATGCAATAAACTAGATTATAAGATGACAAGATTAGTAGCAATACTATCCTAACATGATATACTAGTTCATGATTTAAGCTAATGATAAAGGAAATAGTCTAAAGTGCTTATTAGATTAATTCCTATTACAAAGAGAAGCTAGATGTATTGATAAATTTGAGCATAAATGAGATACTAAAATCTTGCATGGATCTTAAAATGGAGGAATGAGAGCTCTATTTATAGTGAAAATAGGGCAATGGATGGTCAAGATTGACGGAGTTAATCAAGGGTCAGGATTGAAAGTTATCAATCCATGTTTACAATTTTCACCAATGAAATGGTGACAATTGTCAACATAAGACTGGTTGAGAGGAGATGAAAGAAGCATTAAATGCTTGAGAAGACCTTATGGTTACCTTAGGAGGTAAGGGTTAAGGTTAGGTTAGGGTTATCCAATGGATAAAGCTTTTATCCAAGGGGTAAATTCTTGTGCAAAGGTTAAAGGGATAATCATGGTCAAAGCAATGAATGCTTGATGAGACCCCTGGGTTAGATGAGGGTTAAGTTAGTCAAAAAGTCTCTAACCATGCCACTAAGGGTTAGTTAACCATTAATGGTTTGAAGGCTTTGGGGACAAATTTGTAAGAGTCCTTCCAAATTTGGGGGTATTCAACAAGTTAGCTTGTTGAATGGATAAAGGCTTTAATGGTTTTAGAAGACTTTACTCCAAATTTGAGAAGTGACCTCAAATTTAGGGAAAAGGGATAATGGATGGGTTTGGGCTAATTGATTAGGATTAGATGAATTCTAGAAGAAATTAGGAATAGGGTTTAGGATGCAAGTGGTAGATGTAGGAAAATGCAAGTGGGTGAGGGAAAACAAAATTAATTAAAATAAATTGTTTTATTTCAATTTGGTTGCAATTTGGGAAATTGAATAAATTAGATTTATTCAATTTTGGGAAATTGAAATAAATTAGATTTATTCAATTTGGGATAAACTATTAATTAAATGTAAATTTAATTAAAAGTAAGAAGAAGGGATTTAATAAAATGATTTATTTAATTAAATGATGCAAAGGGCTTTAGTGAATTTAACTAAATAAATTGAATAATTTATTTATTTAAATAGAAGAAATTGGGTGATTTAGTTAAATTAAATTTAACTAAATGGAGGAATGAGAATAAAATGAACATTAAATATTCATTGAGGAATATGGTCATTTTTATACGTCTACATTTTGCCCCTCTTTGAAGTGACGTGTGTGCACATGTTGATTCAAAGAAAATAATGTGTAGTCATGATTTAGTTATGATGAATTTTTATGTCGTTTTGAGATTTTTATGTCGTGCCCCAGATTTGATAAATGATGCCCCAGATTTGATAAACGATGTTGATAATGCCCCCTCGAGAGATGAATCAAATTTTTTGAAAATTTAATTTGATTTAGATAAATTTGATAAATTTCATTGCATTGAATTTTTTTGACTATGTTGAATGCGGTAATTTGATTTATCTCCCGATATTGATATTTGGTAGGGTTGTAGGAGACACCGTGAGCAATTTATGCGTCCCTCCATGTAACCCTAATTTTGATTTACCCTATAGAAGGGAAAAAGTGATATCTTTTTGTCTCATTTGTGCTTGTTGACCTTGGAGAAAGTGATTTTTGGAGAGAAGTCAACATGTCGGTTCCTTATGCTTCTCATCGATTCGAGCGCGTTTGGAGGTATTGGAGGCCTGTCGCGTATGGACCACCAATAAGTCAACCTTTTTGACCCCTTTTGGATTTTTTATTTTGTCATTTTTGATCATGTTTTCAATTTTGTCACGCGGATTTGTCGGTTTAGCGTGTTAGGGTCAAAGCGTAGCGCATACGATAGGTTTCGTAGTGTGTAGGTTTTAATAAAATAAGCAGCGTCCGAAAAGTTTAGGGTAGCGCTTAGGATTAGGTTAGCGCACCGGGAGCATAGGGCAGCACAGAGGGAAAAATGGGTAGCACGTAAGAGATACCTAGCGCATAGGGTTTCTAGGGGGTCACACGGGTAGGCCTAGGTAGTGTGCAGGTATACCTTAGTGCAGGAGCTAAGTAGGATAGTGCATAGGGTAGTTTTAGTGCCTGGGGTAGGTTAGGTGGCGCAAAAATAGGATAGGGTAGCGCGTAGATGCTAGCTAGCGCATAGGATGGATAGGGTAGCACATTGCGAGGACAAGGTAGCGCATAGTAAGTAGTTTAGCGCATAGACAAGATTGTTTAGCGCATGGGGAAAATTTTTGGTAAAGGGTGATTTTTGGATGAAGAAAATTGTTAGGTTGATGCCAGTTCTGTCGAGATAGGTGCAAATTGTCAGTCTATGTGTCTGCTGTCGTTGTTTCTATAAGTTTGTTCAATAGGAGTTCTGATATAACTTGATTTGATTTGCAATGTTTCTAGTTGATATTGATTTGATGCTGATTTGATATGATGTGGTTTTTGATAGGGATGGTGGATATGAACTTGATTTGATATGAATTGTTTCAAGTTGATATATATGTTGAACTTGAGTTGTTTTACAAGCTACAATGATTGTGGAACTTGAGTTGTTTTACAAGCTAATATGGATGTGAAACTTGAGTTGTTTTACAAGTTGATATGATTGTGAAACTTGATTTGTGTTACAAGTTGATATGAATGTGAAACTTGAGTTGTTTTACAAGCTGATATGATTTGATATGAAAATGGATTGATATGATGTGTAACTTGATTAGATTTTCAAAGTTTCAAGTTTTGATATGAATTGGATTTTGATATCTATGTTTTTGATGAGGAAATTGATATTGGATTTGTTTTGCTGTGTGACAGGAACGCATTGGGCTGGTTTAGTCGTGAGAGCGATTCTCAAGACTGTGGTCATTGACACCACAATTGACACAGGCTTATAGAGATATTATTGAGAGGTGTGGCATGTCCTCATTGTTAGAGATGCTTCGGTTTATTGTGAATTGGGGTTTATCAACAACATTAGCTGAGAGGTGGCATAGTGATACAAACACCTTTCATTTGGCGACAAGCAAGATCATAGTCATGCCTGAGGATTGCTACTAGATTTTGTGGATTCTTGTGGTAGGGGCATTATTACCCTATGAGCAGACTGAGGAGGGTGGTACAGAGGCACTTCACCGGATTTTGTAGGATGACACAGTTTGTGGATACAAGATCCCTTGGCAGGAGTTCCTAGATTTGGATTATGCTCCCCTACCATCAGTGTTGGTAGGTTTTATAGGTGGTTTCTTATGTCCCAACTATAGGTCGAAGGGATTGGAAATGGGATGGGGCTTAGTTCTGGAGGACATGGTGATGCAGGGTCACCGCTTTGCATGGGGGTCAAATATGTTGGCCCACTTATACAAGGATTTGCATCAGGTAGTATACTTGGGTTATAACAGTTTATCGGCTGGAGTGACACTGCTACAGGTATGGGCATGGGAGCATATTCCCACAGCTAGGCCACTAGCGGACAGAGATAGGCCTATTGGGTGTGCCTACACATACGGATACTGAGGGATAGTTGTCCAGCATAAGCTGAGAAAGCTAGAGCACTGGAGGAGAGTTTTGGATGATATTGATATGGTCGTCTGGCGACCATATACAGGTTGTGAGGTATGGGCAGAGGACAGGATGGAGATGTTGTATGTTTATATGTCTAGGTATATGATAGAGCACACACCCTTTGTTATTGAGAGGTTTCTACATAGCTAGGTGTTGTGGCAGTATGGTCGACAACAGGGGATTCCACAAGGAGCATGCCTATATGCTCGACAGAGATAGGACATTTTGGATTGGGGACCTACGATTGATAGCGCGGCGACCGTGGAGGAGTTCTTTCATTTAGCCAGCCAGATTTGGGATTATGCCCTTGAGATAGTGGATATAGGGATGACTGGCAAGTTTGCAGCACTCTTTGCAGCGCGTGCAATAGCTAGGATATCGGATCTAGCTGAGATTATTCCTGCTTTTGATGATGATGAGGATGATCAGCCTGAGAGACTAGGGAGACGGGGGGAGGCAGGTGAGGAGGTAGATGAGGGAGGTGGTGATGGAGGAGGAGATGATGGCGGAGATGGTGGAGGAGGTGGTCGAGGTCAGCAAGGGGATAGGGTGAGATTGGATCAGGGGAGGAGAAGAGATAGGGTTGGAGATGGTGGTGATAGAGGGATACAGGTGGAGAGAGCATTGCGGTGGGTTGCGATGGATAGAGGGAGAGGAGGTTTGGCTATCAGAGCTGGGGGTGAGGAGAGGGTTGGGGAGGTGATAGTGATGGTGGGAGGGTATGATGACTTCAGATGAACGGCCCAGAGGAGGAGGTCAAATGTTTTACCTCCACCAACACCGAGGGTAGGCAGAGGGACAGGGGGTACCCCTTCATAGGTACCCCTACAGATGCAGATTCCAATGCATCTGGAGGATGCACAGATTAAATCTTTGCAGTTGTCAGTGCAACAGTTGCAGACACAGTTGTTGGTGCATCAGCGTCAGATCATTCAGTTGACCACAGAGCGTGATACTGAGATAGAGCGTCGACGTCAAGCAGAGGAGCTTGCAGCGAGTTTGCAGAGAGCGACAATAGGTGGCCCAATGAGAGACACCTTGAGAGAGATGGCTTTGAGATCCAAAGAGGTGGAGTACTACCGACGTCATTATGAGGATGTGGTGCCTAGGGAGCGTCGAGTGTAGAGTTTCACAGTGTCGAGATCTAGTCGATCTCGAGAGACTGGGTCGAGGACAGAGAGAAGAGGCGTGATAGGGCTGCCTAGACATGATCCATCTGGAGATCCAGGTGCTAGGACATCTACAACAAGACCGTCTCCTTCAGGAGATAGTCATACCTGAGAGATGTGGTCTCTATTGTATTTTGATCATTTTGTTGTATTGGCACATACATGACATATTTTGTATATTGATCATTTTTTGAGATATATATATATATATATATATATATATATGACACCATTTTCTTTGATCCTCATGTGATGTGTTATGGATGATGCTTTCTATATGCTTGTGATTATTTTATGATGTTTCAATGCTTAGATAGATGCATGTGATATGATATGTGATGAATATGATGTGATAATGCATGATGTTGTGAGATGTATCTTGAAAATGAGATGTATGATAATGATACGCTGTGAGATGTATCTTGAAAATAAGATGTATGATAATGATATGTTGTGAGATGTATCTTGAAAATGAGATGTATGATAATGACATGTTGTGAGATGTATCTTGAAAATGAGATGTATGATAATGGCATGCTGTTAATGCAAGATTTTAAAATGATATGTGACTAATTGTAAAATGATATGCAACTAATTGATTTGAGCATCCTCATTCTACATTTGTCATCCCTCTATAGCCACATGTTGTTTGCTTTCTTTATAGGTATCATCATTGAGCATTGATTTGTTTTAGGATATGTTAAAAATTTATACAAGCATAATGGTATAATTGAACCATAATGATCTGAGAAAAACTTACATGATTTTTGATTTTGCAAGATAGCACAAGCGTCAAGGTATAATTGAACCAGGATGACCTGAGTGTGGATTGCGTATAAATAGACAAGATTAAACCATTTGTATGCGTAAAGTGGAATCATGTCTTTAGTGATATGCCGTGAATCACGTCTTGAGACAAGTATTTATACAGTACAAATGATCACCTCACAGACAGAAAACTAAAAAAATATTGGAGTCCCCACGACTTTCTCTAGCATGAAGCTTTTGTTGAGAACATGTAGAGGATCCAATAATTCAAAAGTTTAAGTGCAAGAATAGTCAAAACTTTATGCAAGATGCAATATTTGATACTTCAGAAAATCATCCATCATATTTTGTGAATCCCGTTAAGTGATCAATGTGTGGTGTTTGTGATTGTTGAGTTTTGTTTGCTGGATATGATGTTCTGAGTTTGTGACAAGTTTTTGACATTTTGAATGTGCTGCAAGTTCTGATTAATACTTCCCCTAGCTAAGTGTTGCTCTTAATGCGGATATGTACAGGGATTACTAAGCCATGGTGAGATGCGGTGAAAGGATATGATGATAAACCAGGATAGTGAGTACGCTAAGTATGTCCTGGATGGATATTGTGATAAAAATGTCGCGTGACGGCCAATAGTTCTTTACTGTGGATATAATGGTATGGATATAGATGGAGGTGCCGTCCTCTCACAATAGCGCTTGTTTGCCAGGTTTTCACCAGTTGCTTTTAGTGCACCTTTTTATTTGCTTTTTCTTGATTTTTTTTTTTTTTGACTTTTCCGTGCATTAGACTACTCAAGTGTAGTATTTCTTCAGATGGATGTTGTTAGTTGGTTCATTGAGTATATCTCCCTCTGAAGTTGTTAGCTGATAGGTGCCTGATCCATAGGTTGATATGATGACATAGGGACCTAACCAATTAGGTTCAAATTTCCCTTTCTTTTCCCGATCTTGCTGATTCCTAGGATTTTCCTTGAGTACTAGGTCACCAATTTTAAAGATTCTAGGAATGACCTTGTGGTTGTAGCTCCTACACATGTGTTGCTATTATGCTTTGAGATGAGTGTAGGCATGTTGATGCCTTTCATCTAGAAGTTTGAGCTCTTGCAGTCGGTTAACTCGATACTCTTCATCTGGAATTAGGCCTTTTAAAGAGACTCTGAGAGATGGAATTTCTACCTCCAGGGGTAAAATTGCTTCTGATCCATATACCAATGAATATGGTGTAGCTCCCGTTGGTGTGCGGATGCTAGTTCTATATGCCCAAAGTGATGGATTGAGTTGTACATGCCAATCTTTACTTGCATCATTCACTATTTTCTTTAGGATTTTGTCTTGTTGGATGCTTCTGCTTGACCATTCCCTTGTGAGTAGTAAGGTGTAGAAAAATGATGTTGGATTTTGAATTTTTCACATAGTTCTCACACATCTTGGTTCTTGAAAGGTCGGCCATTATCTGTGATTATGGAGCTTGGAATGCCATATCTATAGATTAGATAATTAAGGATGAAAGAGGCTATTTGTTTCCCAGTTACTATGGTAATGGGGACCGCTTCAATCCACTTGGTAAAGTATTTTGTTGTAGTTATAATGAACTTGTGTCCATTTGAAGATGAAGGATGAATTTTGCCGACCAAGTCCAGTCCCCACTGGCAAAAGGGCCAGGATGTTGTGAATGGCTGCAGTTCTTGTGCTGGTGCATGTATAATATTGCCATGGATTTGGCATTTAGGACACTTTTTTGCAAAGTGATAAGAGTCTTTTTCCATTGTCGGCCAGTAATATCCCATTCTTAGAAGCTTTTTAGCAAGAGTAGGACCACTTGAATGTGTACCACAGATACCTTTGTGAAAAGTAGAGTCAGATTCATTATGATCAAGGCAACGAAGAAGTGTACCATACCTCGACGGTACAAAGTATCAACAATAAGAGTATAACGGGCGGCTTGCCAGATAAAGTTGTTGTGCTAGTGCATGTATAATATTGCCATGGATTTGGCATTTAGGACACTTTTTTGCAAAGTGATAAGAGTCTTTTTCCATTGTCGGCCAGTAATATCCCATTCTTAGAAGCTTTTTAGCAAGAGTAGGACCACTTGAATGTGTGCCATAGATACCTTCATGAAAAGTAGAGTTAGATTCATTACGATCAAGGCAATGAAGAAGTGTACCATACCTCGATGGTACAAAGTATCAGCAGTAAGAGTATAACAGGCGGCTTGCCAGATAAAGTTGCATTTTTGGTTTTGGGATAGGTCAATGGGTAGGATATTGTTCTTAAGATAGTCTTATATCAGTCCATATAATGGAGAGTCTGAACCGGTCAAGGAATAGATAACATGGGAATCAGAATGGTCATAGGCTAGGGAGAACAGTTGCTCTACCAAAAACTCGTAATGATTATGTTGCTCTAAAATTTGTAGTAGTGAAGCGATAGTAGCCATTGCATCAGCTACTCTGTTATCCAACCTTGGTATCTTCTTGAAGGTGATGTGTACAAAATATTGTTTAAAATCATCCACCATTCGCTTGTATGGTAGCAACTTGTCATCCTTTGTCTGATAGTCATTGTTGATTTGATTGATGACTAGTTGTGAATCTCCGTAGACTTTCAATTCTGTGATTTTCCATTCTATGGCCATTTTGATGCCTATAACCAGTGCCTCATATTCAACAACATTATTTGTGCATGGAAACATAAGCCTATATGATCTTGGTATGGTGTGCCCTTTAGGAGTGATGAACAAAATGCCAACACCTGAGCCATGTTGAGTATAGGATCCATCAGAGTATAAGGTCCATTGTTTGGTAGAGATAGCAAGAATGTCTCTTTCTGGAAATTCAATTTCCATAGGTTGTTTTCTAGGTAGTGGTGCTTCATCCAGTTGATCTACAATTTCTTGTCCTTTGATAGCTCATCATTCTGTTTAGTGGATATCAAACTCACTAAGAATCATGACCCATTTAGCCAATCTGCCTGTAAGAGCTGCTTTGTTGAGTAAATATTTGAGAGGATCAGTTTTTGCAACTAGCTTAATTGTGTGAGCTAGCATGTAGTGCCAAAACTTTTGAGAGGCAAATACCACTGTTAGACAAGCCTTCTCAATGAATGTACAGTTGAGTTCATATCCATTCAATGTCCTGCTGATGTAGTATATAGCTCGTTCCTTGCCTTGTTGATCCTCTTGTGCTAACAATGCCCCTAGTGATATATCTGTTGTTGAAATGTAGAGAATGAGTGGCTTCCTTGCTATGGGTGGTACTAGAACTGGTGGGTTCATTAAATACTGCTTGATTTGATAAAATAATTCGGCACATTTGGATTCCCATTTGAATGGTACATTTTTATGTAGCAAATGGTTGAACGGGAGACTTTTATCTGCTAATTGAGCAATGAATCGCCTGATTGATTAGAGTCGTCCTTGTAGAGACCTGAGCTGACTGATGTTCTTTGGTAGTGGCATCTCCATAATGTCTTGTACCTTTGCTTGATCCACTTCAATACCCTTAGCTGAAACTATGTAGCCTAGTAACTTGCCTAATGTAACCCCGAAGACACACTTCTTAGGGTTGAGCCTGACTTGGAATTTCTCCAATCTATCAAAAATCTTTTCCAAGATGTTTAAATGATCTTCTTTGGTGAATGATTTAGCTAGTAAATCATCCACATAGTCTTCCATGAAGGTATGTATCATGTCATGAAAGATTGTCGTCATAGCTCGTTGATAAATTGCTCCTGCATTCTTTAAGCCAAAAGGCATGACATTCCAACAGTATGTTCCCCAGGGACAGGTAAATGTTGTTCTATCTTGATCCTCTGGGGCTATCTTGATTTGATTATATCCTGAAAAACTATCCATTAGTGATAGCATTGCATGGTCTGTTGTGAGGTCTACAATTATGTCGATACTGGGTAGAGGAAAGTCATCCTTGGGATAGGCTTTGTTGACATCTCTAAAATCAGGGCATATTCTGATACTGCCATCTGGTTTTGATACTGGTACAATGTTGGAAATCCATTCAACATAATCGATAGGTCGAATGAACTCGACATCTAATAGTTTCTTCAATTCAGCCTTAACCATGAGTGCCACATGTGGATTCATCTTTCGCAGTTTTTGCTTGACTGGCTTAGCTCCTGAAGTAATGGATAGGTGATGCATGATCAATTATGGATCAATCCCAGGCATATCTGCATATGACCAAGCAAAGTTGATTTTCTTTTCTTTAAAAAATTTAATAAACTCTAATCTTTCTTCTTCTGTCAAAGATTCTGCCAAGTGTATATTTTTGGCTACTTCTGTAGTACGAATGTTGATTGATTGAGTGGGCTCAATCAATATGGGTGATCACTCATGATAATGCTTAGGAAGAGTGTCAAATCTCCCATCCTTAGGTCCCTTAAAAAGGTTTTCACCCTCAGATGCATCCTTTATTTCGTTCATTTTTGCGACTAAGAGACTTGGCACTCCCTTGATTGCAAATGTCATTACTTTGTTCACTGGTAGAGTCTGTCTCTAGGTTAACGGTACATAAGTAATGGATAATGGATTCGTCATTTCAAAAAATTGGTATATCATGAGTTTCAGGTTTGTCCCAATCTATGAGGTCAGGAAAGAGTAGTGGTAAGGAGTCGTTTGGTGGATCAAGTTCTACTGCTGTAAGTGTCAGGATAGAGGTATCATCGTGATTGGCCTAGGTGTTAAATATGTTAAGGATTTTGTCGAGGTCTTCGATGGTATCATTTTCCATATAGACTTGCTCATAATGTCACTGCTCATTTTCCTTGGCGTCATAGATATTTTGTGGACCAAATTCAAGTGGTCTAGATTATGTGCCACGTTCTTCTTGAGAGATGGGTGTATTACTGTCATTTGCACAAATATCTTCAATAACATTAGAACATCTGCCCCATTCATATTCATTGGAATCAGTCTTAGAGGTATTATCCCAAATTCTAGCAGTGTTGTGAACTGGTATGTTGTAGGGTGAGAATAGGTCTTTGATAATTGATACAATTTTGATAGTTTTCTCTGATTCTGTGTCAGATCCTGCTTCTACTTTTTGCATTTGTTCATATATTGTCTCTCCTCAAGGAGGAATGATGTAATTAGGAGGTGATTCTTCTTTGTTGGATATTGGTTCTTGAATATGATGTGCTTCTGCAGTAGATGCTTCTTTCTTTTGATTGATAGGATGCCTTTGACATTGCTTTTGTTCTTGATGTTCACGTTCCTTACGTATTATCTCAGCTGACTCAAATAGTGCCTCCTTCCAGGAGTCTTCTTTGTATTTCTTCTTTGCTTTCCACTAAGGGTTTTGATATTTGCATGGTGCCCTCTTTGGTAGTAGAGTGAGTTCAAAGCCCAACCCCTTTTTGTCTTTATTGAATTGTGAAGGAGGATCCAATGGTTCTGTGACGCCTTCCTGACGTTTACCAATAGGTCCTTTGCCATTGTATCCCATTTGTTGCATGATCAAGTAGCCTTTTCCATATAGGTGTGTTGGTATAGCTACCTCTAGAATAGTTGCTCTGTCTTCTTCTTCATCCTTGTACAACCAACTAAGGATGTCTTTTTCCTCTGATTCATGTGCTAGAGTGCCTAGTTGGATAAATATGCCATCAAACTTGGTGATGGGATGGGTTGCTTGATGTGTTGATGTTGTAGGTAATCCATGAGATTTAGGTGATGTTGGTAAGTTGGTCAAACACATGGGTTCCAAAGAGTACTCTCCCATGCCTTGCTCTTTGATTTTCATTTTCTACTTGAAATCCATAGATAGTGATGTAGACTTTTCTTGCTAAGGATTTGGTGTTGAGTAACTTGTTTTTTCTCTATTATGTGGAACCAAGCTGTCTTGGGCTGCCCCCATAGCATTACAATGTTGAAAAGGATTATGATATGCTAATATGGAAATCTCCTGTCCATTGTAGGGTAACTTAACACACTGATGATAAGTAGAAGGTACTGCTTACATTTCATGTATCCAAGGTCGACCCAATAAGATATTGTATGTGAGGTCTATGTCCAAGACTTGGCACATAGTGTCCTTTTGTATTGGTCCCACTTGAATTGGAAACATTACTGTTCCTTTAGATGATCTTTCTTCATCATCATATGATTTGATAGTGATCTTTTTGCATGGATCAATAGATTGCACAAAGATGCCTAATGCATGGATAGGTTTTAAGGTACAGATATTTAGTCCAGCTCCTCCATCTATTAATACTCTTTTGACTCGATGCTTGTAGACCAAGACTTCAATGTGGAGTGGAGTATTGTGTGGATGGCTCAATGAGATATTATCATACCCAGAAAAAGTGAGGTTATGAGGCCCTGTCATATGAGCTACCATGGCTTGGAATTTGTCTGCATCCAGATCTTGAGGTACATTTGTTTCTAGTAACACTTGTTCCAATATGTCTTTGTGTTTTGGCAAAATTGTCAGCAACTCTAGTATAGATATTTGAGCAGGAGTCTTGCACAGTTGACTGACTAGATCATATTGCATTTTGGGTATGGTGTTTTCTGTTGACATATGCCCTTTCAAGACATATTTTTGAGCTTTGGTGGTTACATTGACAGATTCATGTTCATGCCTATCTCTAATTGTGATGATGTTTACTTGATTGTCTTCAACTGATATATGATTGATGGTGTTATTGTATATGTGATTGATATGAGCTCCACGTGTATAATTTGAGGTTGAGGCTCCATCCTTGTTGTAGTTTGGAAGAGGATTTTTAAAGGCTCCATGGTCACCATTTGTCTTGAGACCATCGACTGTTAAATCACCTCTATCAATCATGTCTTGAACAATGTTTTTCAGTCTCATGCAATCATTTGTTTGATGACCTTTGTTGCGATGAAAATCACAAAAGTGTGAGTCATTCCACCACGGTGGTTTGATTTGTGGTTCAAAGTTGTTGATTGCTGGTAAGGAAATAATTTTGTTTGCCAAGAGTTCTTTGAATGTTGACTCTAATGATTGCCCTAGTGGTGTGTAAATGTGTTTTTGAAATTTGTTTGCGTTGCCTCATGAGTTTGGATTAGGTCCTCGATTGGTGTTATTGTTTTGGGTATTGTTTGTGTTGAGTTGATCTTGATTGGCATTCAATGCATAAGTGTTAGTGCCTTGGTTAGCACCTTTGGGATTCTTTGAAGCTTGAGGATTACCTGATAATGCGAGCACGAGATACTTTGATTTTGGATCATTTGATTCATTTCCTCCTTCATTTCCATTGTTTTTGTTTCTGGTCCAGAATCTGGATTTGTCCAAGTTGTTGTTGTTTTGGTTGTTGTAGTTGGATGAACTTGTTCCTTCTTTGAAGAATTTTAACGTTCCTTTCTTGAGACATGCTTCTTCTACTTGGATGCCATTCTCAATCAATTTGGCAAAAGATGGTATGCATTGGAGTTTGAGTCTTTAACTCATCTCACTATTCAAGTTGTCAATGAAAATTTCCATCTTTTCCTTTTCGGGCACATCATGAGGATATCTCGAAACCATACGTCGCCAACGTTGAAGGAATATCATGAATGTTTCATTGTTTTTCTGCTTGGTATTACATACATCTAGCATAGTGATAACATGTTGAATGTTATAGGAATATTGAATCATGAATTTATTGAGTAGTTCATCGAATGATCTGATGGGAGGTGTGATTTTGGATGACCATTCCATTGTTTTCCCTCCCAAGCTTCTTGGGAATAACCTCGTCGAATAGGTGTCATCATGGGTGAATTCAAGACTCCTTGTACAAAATTATCGAACATGATCATGGGGATCCTTTTTCCCATCATATTTGTCAAATTTGGGAACGTCTGAGTTTGGAGGAAAAGCTACCATGTTTAACCGTCTGTCAAAAGGATAAGGACAAATTTCAGTTAAGGAGTACTATATTGTTGTCCCTTGTTGCATGTCTTGCATTTGTCTTTGTAACATTTGCATTTGTTGAGTGAGAGCAATCAAAGGTGCATTATTTTTCTAAAGGAAGAGTTCTTCCCTTGCTTTAGTTCTAGGCTGAAATGGTGTGTGGAATGGTATGTTTTGCTCTGGGATATTTTGCTCAAGGATATTTTGCTTAGGGATATTTTTCTCAGGGATATCTTGCTCAGGGTCACGTGTTTCTTCCTCTCTTTGTCATTCTTGATATTAATAATGTCAAGATCTTGTTCTAAAAATGTCCGTGTCTAAATCTTCAGGAAGTTTAACTCCTTTACATGTGAGCATGAACATATATTTTTCTTTGTCATTTTCCATGAGCCTTTCCCAAGCCTTTGAAATGAATCGCTTTCTTGACACTCCTGAAGGAGTTCCTTAGTAATTTCAGTGTCCTCTAGATGCAGACCCTCGAAAGGATTTGATAATCTCCGATTCATGTTGGATTCTGGTTGCATTTCACTTTGTTTGTTTCGTTGAGAGCGAGTAACAACGGACATCTAGTAGAAGCTTTCTATGACAAAAGGAATGAACTCTTCTTCAATGTTTTGTTCAGGGGTTGGTGGTTCAAATCAGGGTATGTTATAAGTGATGCATTCTTCGGGAAAGAAGGTCAGATTAATCTTCCCTCCTTGATTTATGTGTTGACTGAATGCTGATTTTTGACAGAATGCCCTACTCCTCAAGGGTTCCTTGTCAAATTTGTTTGTTTTGTTTTGAAGATACAAGCGTATATGACGAAGGAATGTGCGATGAGATTTGAAGAGTTGGTGATTGATGTATAAAAAAATATTTCTTTTGGCAAGTTTCAAAGAACTCGGTTGCTGTTTCTTCAACTTAGTGCTATGATAAATATTCTTTCTTCTCAGAATATGAGGATTAGTCATGCACAAGCGATCAATGGTTTCCTTTGATTTGTTTTGGATTCAGTTTAGCTTGTTTTTGGAAACTCAAGTTTTACTTTATCAAAATGAAGGTTTAGATGCCCCCTCAAGACAAAGTGTATGAAATGATATGGAATACGAACTTTCCTGATATGGAAACTCGATTTGACAACTTAGAGTTTTAAAACAAGTATGTTTTGGGATAGAAATCTGTTTGATTGAAGGACCCGTTTGACACTTGTGATGATGTTTCCTGATTGTGATACGAGAGATATGTTTATCTTGCGACTAGTTTTAGATTTTGGACAACTTTGTTTGATGGAAATTTTGCTTTAGAAATAGCTTTTGATACTCTGTTTTTGGTTTTTTGCTTGATGAAGTTTAAGCTAATGAAGGAAAGCTTTCGAAATTGTTTTCAAAATTTTCAAAATTGACCTCTGTTTTACCCCCTATTTTTCTGGTTTTGTCTATGCGCTAAAACAGAGACGCAATGCGCTATAGAAATTTCTCAACGCGCTAGTGAAAAGACTCCATGCACTACGCTGCCCCCTGATACATGCTAACTAGTTTATTTGATTTTGCCTTGGTTCAAAAGGTTATGCGCCAATATGGGCCGCCTATGTGCTAACTGTTAAACCCTACACACTAAGGTTTGGTTTTCATGCACTAAGTTGATGCTTCAATGCGCTAAACTATTTTCAAAACGCGCTACTTTAAACTACTAGTTTTGGATTCTGGTGAAGCGCTAATGTTTATACTCTATGTGTTAAGGTGAAGGTCTAATGCGCTAAAAGATGGTTTCTACACACTAAGAAGTTTCTCTTATGCGCTAAACTGCCATGATAGTTTGACTTGGTTGTTTTTCTGCAATTTTTGGAATTTTGCTTTGAGTTTTTAGTGCTGATGGATGATTTTCTGAAGTAACAAATGAAAGCACGACACCAAAGAGACAACTATTTTGCTCAATCTAAACAATAAGTGTATGTTCTGCGAGGATGTGTTCAAATCCCCAATGTTTTAACAAGTTTAGATACAACATGTACTTTAGTCAGACTCTTTATTCAAGGGTCGTAAGCAATATCATAGCCCACTAGTCTCGATACTCCGTCAACTCAAACAGTCGCGTCACCCCCTAGGGGGCGCCCATTTTTTTGCCTTTTGCCAGAAATTAACTCAAAGTGAATTGCTTCACAATTGAATAGTTATCTTGGGAGATATATGGTGAGCGATCTTGGAGGTAGAATCTTCCCCACCCTTGCACTATGATATTACAAATGTCTGGATACTAACTCAGCTCAAAGTTTCTATGCTAAGGTTCATAATCAGGCTTCCTGTTCGTCCGTCAGTGATAAACTCCCTTAGGAGGCTTCCCAACCTTTAGAACAAAGGCTTTACGTATCTCAAGGATACCGGGGGAAGGCTAATCACTGCGCGCAACCGTTGAAAAGGACTTTCGTCACTTTCCACTTTTGATTATAGTGGGTTGGAACACTTGGCTTCAAAGTCGTTTCCCACTTAGGTTGTTCCCTTCACACTGGCCAAAAATGGCTTTAAGAGTTTTTCAACCCCTCGGGAAGGCAGGCCTACTAAAGGATTTATTGCTTGAAGTAAAGAAAGCTTTAAGAGTGGTTTGGCTTTTTGATCACCCAATTAAGGGGAGAGCATATACCTTCCACTTTCGAGACAAAGCACACAAGTTCTTTTTATCCTTTTAAAGCAATGATTTGCTAACTCTATATGGAGATGTTGCTCCATGAAAACATGGTGTTCCTTTTAACCTTTCATAGCAATGATTTTCTGATCTATTAAAAAGGAACTTGGTCAACAAAATAAATGCGATGTTTCATCAACAAAAGAAATCGATTTGAAAGGGGAAGATCTTCCCTCTTTAGTTACAACTGACCTTTGGACTTTGTGTGATTCTTTACCTTGCAAAAACTTAAAATGGATCCTTTTATGCACCAAAGGATGGTGAAGTTCTTTTTAAGCCATTTGTTTGTAAAACTTTGAAAAATTGATTTGTTCTTTTTAAGATCCAATCTGAAAATTTCTGTCCTAGAAAAGCAAGGAAAAATTGTTTTGTTTTGTGGTTCTTTTTAAAGCCCAAACAAAGTGAGTTCAATTTTATCCAACAAGAATAAAAAAATCTTTATATTTTAAACTCACATAACTAAGTTAGTAAAAATTTAAACTATTTATGATCCTAGAAATAAAATTAAGCTCCCATCTGCAAGAAACTATTAAAAACCCCGCAAGATACCAAGTAAAATCGTTAGAATGTCTTTGGATTTGGTGGACTTCAACAAGTCTAATTTCACATTCAGTTACAATTTTTAATTTTGCCTCTGTCTGTGATGCGCTACAGAATAGACTGTATGTGCTATGATATAATCAGGATGCGCTATCAGACATACCCGATGCTCTGAACTGTTTTCCAAATGCGCTACTCTATTATTCACCCGCGCCGTGACCTACAAAAAAATGTTAGTGAGGATGATGCGCTAAGGTATGGTCTGCATGTGCTGGGGAATGAGTCCCACGTGCCAAACAATGAGCCAGATGCGATGAAAGATCAACTAGATGCGCTAAGGGATGCTCCCTACATGCTGATTCGTGTTTCCCACGTACTTGCAAAAGTGTTTATTTTTAAAAAATGATTTGATTAATAGGGTAGTGCCCCATGATGGGCGCCAGAAATGTGTGTGGGAAAAGCGGGGCGATGAAACTTAAAAAGTGAAAATGCGGTCTCAAAGAGGCTTGTTCACACACCCACGGGACTTCTTGGTGCAAGTTATGGAGTCATGAAGAATTAGTCAACTTCCCAAGGTTGGTTCCATGGTTCTCTATCTCACAAGATCCCTCAAGCCAATGCCTTTGCTCTCAGATCACTAAGAAAAGTGGCTTAGGGATGACGAATGCAAGAACGAGGGATGCTTATGATTGATTTAATTATGAAATGCATCCTATCTATGCATGATTCTACAAATGCAATAAACTAGATTATAAGATGACAAGATTAGCAGCAATACTATCCTAACATGATATACTAGTTCATGATTTAAGCTAATGATAAAGGAAATAGTCTAAAGTGCTTATTAGATTAATTCCTATTACAAAGAGAAGCTAGATGTATTGATAAATTTGAGCATAAATGAGATACTAAAAGCTTGCATGGATCTTAAAATGGAGGAATGAGAGCTCTATTTATAGTGAAAATAGGGCAGTGGATGGTCAAGATTGAAGGAGTTAATCAAGGGTCGGGATTGAAAGTTATTAATCCATGTTTACAATTTTCACCAATGAAATGGTGACAATTATCAACATAAGACTGGTTGAGAGGAGATGAAAGAAGCATTAAATGCTTGAGAAGACCTTATGGTTACCTTAGGAGGTAAGGGTTAAGGTTAGGTTAGGGTTATCCAATGGATAAAGCTTTTATCCAAGGGGTAAATTCTTGTGCAAAGGTTAAAGGGATAATCATGGTCAAAGCAATGAATGCTTGATGAGACCCTTGGGTTAGATGAGGGTTAAGTTATTCAAAAAGTCTCTAACCATGCCACTAAGGGTTAGTTAACCATTAATGGTTTGAAGACTTTGGGGACAAATTTGTAAGGGTCCTTCCAAATTTGGGGGTATTCAACAAGTTAGCTTGTTGAATGGATAAAGGCTTTAATGGTTGCAATTTGGGAAATTGAATAAATTAGATTTATTCAATTTTGGGAAATTGAAATAAATTAGATTTATTCAATTTGGGATAAACTATTAATTAAATGTAAATTGAACTAAAAGTAAGAAGAAGGGATTTAATAAAATGATTTATTTAATTAAATGATGCAAAGGGCTTTAGTGAATTTAACTAAATAAATTGAATAATTTATTTATTTAAATAGAAGAATGTGGGTGATTTAGTTAAATTAAATTTAACTAAATGGAGGAATGAGAATAAAATGAACATTAAATATTCATTTAGGAATACGGTCATTTTTATACGTCTATAGGTAGTAACTACCGACTCCCTCCCATAAACCCATTTTTATATATATTTTTTTTTTAAATTTTAAAAATTAAATTTAATAAATGCCCAGATTTAAATACATAGATAAGAAATCCACAAACCCCCTTTTTTTTAAAAAAGAAAATTTTACAACAGAGAATATAAAAATCAGTTTTCACAGAATATTAAAAATCAAATTTTCACAGGGATTTAAAATTAATTTCCATAGGGGTTAGAATTAATTTTAAACAGAGATAAAACTCAATGCATCCCCACTTTACTACATTTTTCTTTACACAAATGTCTTCCATAATCCAATTATTATTTCACCCAATTTTTTTTTAATAAATTCCTTCAACCAGGAAGAACACAAAAATTGCATAACACACAGAGAAACTTTTTATGGAACAGAGGAGGGTAAATCTGGCAAAATTTTGCCAGCGTAATCCCCTATGAATTTTCACAACACCAAAACTAAAACATACATGAAGGAATCAATAAACATGAGAATCTCCACAATAGAGATTGGAGATTCAACAAACTAAATTATTTTTATTTAAAGAAGACAAAAGAACACCAGACAAAGCAACCCCAATCTGTAAAGCTTTCTTGGAAGATTCTCATGGATGAGCTCTGTCCTGCAACAGGGTTTCTAAGCCAATTCCTCTTACCAGCAATCCTCTGATAATTTATTCTTCAACAAAATATTGTTTCCAAATTTATTTATTTTTCCCAAAATCTCTACCTCCCTCTCGTAACTCCCAAAAAGAAAAAGATATATTCCCTTTTAACCTAAAATTTTAGGTTGCACATATTTTCCCAAAAAACCTAATATTTAATTTTAGTAATAAAAGCAATTTTATTTTCTTTTCTAATTCCCACCAAAGGAACAAATTAACATGCAATAAGTAAAAATCATAACCTTTTCTTTTTTTCTTTTTTTTACTCTTCTTTTCTCATGCAAATTAATTAATTTTCTAAAAAAAGAAAATAAAGCAATACTTTAATTCTAATCTATTCTTTTATTCATTTATTTATTCATTTATTTTTTATTTTTTATTTATTTTTTAATTCTAGGAACAATAAATGAAATTAATCTAATTTATTTTTCACTAATATTTAAATAGGATATATTTCTAATATAATGCAACTTGCAACTTAATTTAATAACTTCTTTTAATTAATTAAATTTAAAATCTCAATGCATAAAATACATAATTCCAAAAATACCAACTATGAGATAACTCCATAAATTTAATTAATTAATTAAATCCACTAAACACACAAATTGAGCAAACCCCAAGCAAAGGCTTGTAAAAAGTTAAACAATAAAATACGAAGGCCGAACAAACTGACAGGACGACCAACTGACAACACTCACAAGAGTGTAATAGGGTAAAATAGGGTCAACTACTACCTCCTCCACTTCCATTGAACAAATATAAGGCACGCTCAGACCTGTGAAGCCAGGTGGAGACGATACCCCGTACCTACCCGGTACTTGTACCTGCAATATCCTGCATCACCGACCCACACATGCATATATACAATATAGAAAACACAAAATGCACACTGATGAAGGAAAATCATGACATTCCTTGTCTCACCAGAGTGAGTGAAGGAAAATCATCCCCTTGCATCCAATACACTCACAGACACGCAACATATAATTACACATTGCATAGATATAGTAAAGTGTCAGTACATAGCAATAATCCATAAAGTGCCATAAATCACAAGTACTGAAATACTACAAATAAATTATGCATCTCATATCCAAATAAAGCATGAAATAATGTCATATAAGTTTGAATAACACATCATAGTAATGTATCCACTGAAAGTAAGCAATAATAAAATATGAGTCTAATGAGTTCAAACGAGGAGGGGTACTACAATTGCGAAAATGATTAAGGACATATGATAGAAATAAAAAAACTTTGAATCTACCCTCAAGCATAAAATATTTCATTACCATGAGGCATACTTGGTCCCAAGGCTCTGGTAATTATTCCCTCTCAAAACCACTATGAAGTTTGACTGAGCTTTCATTCTCCCTAAAAAAATTGATTAAGGCTCTCATTATCTGCAACCCTTCTCATTTTCTTCCATTTTCTTCCCATAGTAGGGAGACTCGTAGCCTCCTCTATCACCTCTTCATTAATCTCAAACAAAATCCCTCCCAATGTGACCCTACGATCAACCCATGAGGATGTGAATTGAATGGATATATTTTCATCATATCCATTCATGCCTTCAATCTACTGGGACACACCTCCTTCCTTGCAAATATGTTAAACAGTAGGAATGTTTTTGAATTCATTGTGCTTATTAGGCTTTGTTCTCACTCTATCTCCCTCCATTATGTCACTCTCTGCAACAGTGTTCTTAGCACACTTCAAAAGTTCAATTTTGGCACTTTTAGTTTGAAAGGAAAAATAACCCTTCAAGAAGCTTGTAAAAACAACAAAATAATCGAGGGCATCATTATTATGCATGTCATTAATTTCCCCTTTTCTTGTAATTACACTTCACACATGTTGATAAACACATTCCCATGGGTAAAATAAGAGTAGCATTGATCACACGATATTGCCAAATCTGCCCGTCGATTGAGTATCTTATCACACCCTTAGCTTTGCCTTTGGATGATTTCATCCCATCATATTTGTGTGTCTTACCCTATAGTACTTTTGCACAACATGGGCCACATCATTTTACCACTTGGGGTCTATATAACATCAAATTCAGAATCTTCACCCTTAAATCAAATAACTTATCACACAATATAAAAATATTACATTGCCTTATTCCTTAACATGAATGCTTCTTCCACTAAATCCTTACAATAATCTAAAACATCTCACCATCGACAATAACTTGACATAATGAATCTCTTCTTTGCCTACAGGATTTTTCTTTAAAACCTCTCTTCATATATCCTCCAAATAATTTTTATGCGTAATGCCTTTCTCATTCACTTGCAATATATAAACCCTAACCTATCTTCCATTAACTTTTAAATATCATCCCACATTACTAGGCTTTATTTCCTTATTGTCCCCATCCTTCTCAATAAAAAATCCTTTGGGAATTTTCAATTGTCACTACCACCTTGCTTGATATTTTAAATATTGGCATGGCATAGACTAATGCAATAGCTAAGGAGGCCTTAATAAAATTCATTCACCTTGCAAGGGATAAACATTTTCCTTTTCATGAAGAAAGTCTCATCTATATTCTGTCAACCATTAGTATTCATTCTACCTATAACATGATTCGTATTTATTTTCTGGTAGGTTCTCCACTCAAAATCCAATAATTATTTGTACCTCTAAAATTCCCATATTTTATCACAATATTCCTTATGACCTATCCTCCTTAGTCATGACTTATCAAAATAAAAAAATTTCATCTAAAAATTGTAAATGAGTTATTTTATGGATACAAATATAATATAATATTTGCATTCAATCTCCCTGCAATCACTTTTGCATTCAAATTTTTTCCTAAAGCTACAAATATAATAAAAATGGGAGAATTGATAAAGTGTATACAATTTCCTAAAAAATCCTTAGATTGAATACAAATACAACTTCTAAACCATTTACACTAGTTCTCATTGAATTCAATTTTTCTTAAGACAAAGATAAGGAAATCCCAAGAAACATTGACATAAGCCTCATTCATATCTAACTTGAGAATCATCCTATCCTTTTTATATTTCATAGAATTAATAGTTTTATGTGCAATAATAATCCCATCCAAAATATCTCCCTTTTAAAAAATGCTATAAACATAGTATTTCTCAAATACTCCTTTAGTCTTACAAACATAGCCTTGTTGACCTCTTTGTATAGTGTTGCAAACTACAATATGACTAAATTCATCGAAGTATTTTTTATTCTTATTCTTAGAGATAAGTTCCAAAAAAATTGGATTTCTAACCCTTTAACATGGCACCCCAACTCCTACATTCTCAATAGCTAGCCAAACCTCATCCTTAACAATAACCTAGACCTTTTGAAGAATCTTGACTAAAAACCATTAGGTTCCAAAGCCTCATTAGAACCCAAGGTGAAGGTGGCCTTCTTGATCTCATCTTATGTAAATGGTTTGAGGAGATCCTTGTTTTGATCTTCAAATATCATTGAAGTAATGTTGTATAAAATGAATTCTTGAGCATCCACATCTGCCTCTATTTTTAACACCAACAAATCCTTCAAAGAATTGTTACCATATTTCCTAATAACCTCCCTATCGTTGACAATCATTCCACTACATAGTTTAATACTAACTATCTTATATTCTAGTTTTGATTGAAAGATGGAAGAACTTGATTATCTAGAATTGTTTTTTTTAATTGTTTTGTAATATATTAGGGGAGAAAGGAGGTAATGTTTTAAGTAGGTTTGGGAAAGAATTTGTGTAGAACACCTAGCATCCATGTAAGTAAAAGATGATAAAAAAAATTAGCACCATGATGTTGGTAGCATTTGATTATCCGATATGGTTATGATGTTAGAGGTCTGTGTAAATAAATAAATGTTAACAACCCTAGTAGATAAATGACACTCAAATACCAATCTATTTCATCTTCTAGCAAGGGATATGATAGTTACAGTAGAGGATGTGTGGTGCATCTTGTGTATATTTATGATAGGGAGATGTTACATTAGCAAGGAGGTAATCTACATGGAATGATGGACTTAATGATAGGGTGTAGAGACATCCAAGTATGAGGTATAGAGTTGGATTTGGATGGATGTCTAATGAGTTCTAATGGATGAGTTTCCTTTAGTATTGATGTGTCTTCGTGGCACCTGGCTACTAGAAAATATACGGAGAATCTTCCATATGTATCTTGTAGACCACGTATCATATATGTTGTAGGATGATAAGGTGTTTTCTAGGGTCCCTACGTGTTGACATAGTTGCATGTGGACCTACTCTTAGTGGTTTATCAATCAAGGCAGAGCATTGCATCATATGCATTGTTGCAAGTGTGGGTATAGAGACAATGATATGGTGGCTAGAATGGATGAGATAGGACATATAGCCACAATAGTCATTAATACAATAGGACATCATGTGGAGGCCATACAAAGGAATGGAGACTTGGGCTAATAATGAAGCACATTGAAGGATAATATCAACAAAGTGCTATATAATGGATGGACAGTGTATATAATCAACTTGTATTAGATAAATAGGGTTTTATAATTGTTCAATATTTGACAAGTCATCCAAGTAGAACCTTGCATGTTTTCTAATTTGTACTAAGAGATTTTGCAATGGGGTAGGTAGGCGGATATAGAAGTAGAGGTAAAGAGGTAGAGGATTCAGTTAGCATTACCATGTTTTCCATGAGAGGAGGTGGAGAATGCAAGAGTAGTGGACGGTTATTATATATGGTGAGAGGGGATTGTGTTATAGTCACCATTGGACTCAATCCTCCAATATTACCTGCAAAACCAAAATATTATTTACACAAGAGAGACACAAGAGAAAAATATTTCCTAATTATAGTAACAATATATTAGATCGAATTGATGATGGAGTTACAAAATGTACATATGAATCCTTGCTTATATAGGAAAGGTTGACAAATATGGTTAGAAAATATTTGGACAAGTGCATTAATCCTATGACATAAGATAAATACCATGACAAATATTAACTAACCTAGGACACAAGAAGTAAATGATATAAGATAACATAAAATATCATCAAGAAAATTAAGATTTTTAGAAAGATTCTTATGACCTAAGTAAACTAAACATGTGAATAGGGCCTACTAGGTGAACTAGTTAGGTCAAATACCTTATTCACATTAATACCCTCTTTCATTGCAACTTAGGGAAAGGGAGAAATATGCAAATATTATGATCATGGATCCCAACTAATTGACCATATTAGGTACCCATTTATAGATGCAATCTCTCACAAACAGAGTAAAGGACAAAACCCAATGAGACAAAAATCCTCTTTAAAAAAGAGAAAAGATGCAAAATAACATGAACAAGTGATGGATAGGGACCCAAGGATGAGAGCCATCACAAGTATACAATCCATTTTCCCTCCATAGGAAGGAAAAAGAGAGACTACGTATCCTCCCACAATGTACAATATCCTACATAAATAGTAAATGTTTGAAGACAAAACATGATCCAATCCCTACAAACATGTCTCCCTTTCGAAAGAAACATGAACAAGTACAAATACAAGAATGCTTCCCATTCCAAATAGGATTTGATAAGAAGTAAAAATCCAATTATAGGATGATTGTATCTTTGAGATCTACTCATATGTCGCCAAGTCCATGGAAGATGATGATGTCATAATCAAATAAGCTACATGTCCAATAAAAGAAAAATGTCACAAACTAGGACAATATAGAAACTAATGTAGAAAAAGATCTAAAAATAATGATGACATGACAAAAATTAGCATAATGATTGTCATCAAAGAGGAGAGAGAATTCCTAAAAATTTTCCTCCAAATTTGAGATGTGAGACTCCACATTTTTTTTTGAAATACTTGTCAGGTTATCATCCTAAAATGATGAATATGAAAGTCTATGATTTATCTTCTACAAAGAATTACTAGAAACTCTTGATGAAGCATCTATGTAATATAATGTAGCAATAGAATATAATATGTGATCTCAATTAGATAATTGAGAGCTATAGGAGAGGTCTCTTAACTATCAGGATGCTCAAGTGTTGCATCAAATTCAAGCTCCTCTAGGGTATCATCATCAAAGGGCATATTATCAACATCATGAAGTGGAATGAGGCAATATGATAAAGGATATTTTGGGAATGGAGGATTATGTGGATCTCCATAGATCTCCCAATTTTTTGTCCAAACTATGCATGGGTACTAGATTCTTGAGATATGGTAGTAGGTCTCCCAAAAGATGGTGGCACTAATACATGTACTAATAAATTCTATGATATGAATTAATTAATGGTAGTAGATTTCCACAATCCATGTGATTAATTCTTTCTTTTTTCTAGATATGTATTTTACGTATATATTCTTTTTTTTTTGTGTATATAGGTTTGTGTACATATACACATATATGTATATACACACACACACACACACATATATATAGGCAGGTTTATGTATATATGCGCACACATGTATATATATAGGTTTATGGACATATATATACATAAATGTATATATGTACACACACGCATCTATATATATATGGGGATTGGTAAATTCTTGCTATGTATTGTTATTTTTCATTTTTTATGGTTTGCATTTTTTATTTTCAATTTATTTAGTTATTATTTGTATAAATGTTTTTGCTGTATATGTATATATTTACATATTTGGTATGCAAATTGTATCATTTTTCTCCTTATGATCTCTTTCTCATCTTGATGATGGATCATGGAGTGTGATCTGAAACGTTGATGAAAAAATCACTCACATAATCGAATCCAGAAGCAACCCATATTAATGATAAATTAATTTATTTCATTATATGTCTAGCTCAAGAATGAATTCATAAAGATGATGCAAAAGATTAAGCAACCTACAATGTGTCAAGATGCCTTTTTTTTGTCAGAACTCATAACTGTCCTTAGTCAAAATAATTACAAAAAGATGAATTGTATAAAAGATGATGATAAAAATGATAAAATCATATATCTATACACATTATAGTGATAACTTTAAGAAACTCCTCCTCGAAAAAAGATATTTTCAAGTCTCTACTCAAATATTGGCCAATATAAATTAATATTTAAAAAAAAAAAATGAATATTGGCCAATATTTTATCTTTTTTCAATCCTATGAAATATTTGAGAAGAGACTTGAAAATATAAAGCTCAAATACCATGTTAGATTCAACAATGGACTCAATCCTCTAGGATCACCTATAAAACCAAAATATTCCTTCCACAAAAGACTAGCAAAACCAGAATATTACATGATTATGGGCACAATAAATTATTTGATTGAATTAATGATGGACTTACAAAATGTATATATGATGTCTTTCTTATACAAGAAAGGTTAAGAGATAGGATTAGACAAGTGTCCTAATCCTATGACATGAAACAACTAACATGACAAATATTAAATGACCTAATACACAAAAAGTAAATGACATAAGATAATATAAGATCTCATTAAGACAACTAAGACCTCTAGAAGGATTCCTAGGACCTAACTAAAATTAGCATATGAAAAAGATCTACTAGATAAAGTAGTTAGATAAAATACCATATTCACACTAATAGATGAGACCTCAAATATTAGTAGTGTATGTGGCATATATCATGAAATAACATTTGAGGAAAGTGGTTTCTAAATGGAGATAAGAGGTGTGTGTGTGTGTGTGTGTGTGTGTGTGTGTGAGAGAGAGAGAGAGAGAGAGAGAGAGAGAGAGAGAGAGAGAGAGAGGGGGGGGGGATGAGAAAAATAGATGGGGTGATAAATGGGGACTAGATGAGTAGAGAGAAGGGAAGGAGAAAATAGGACAAGATGTGAAGATGGTATAAGGTGAGAAAAGGAGATACAATGAGAAAATGGGATAGGTTGGGAAAAGTAGATAATATGAGAATGGTTTGGGATGAGTAGATGGTTTAGGATGAAAATATAACTCATGATTAATAGATGGTTTGGGATGAGAAGAGGGTGTAGAATGTGAATGAGGATTTATAAATACCTAAGGTAGAGATGGAGAAGTTCCAAGCAAGTTGCCAGTTGGAGGTTTAGTTGGTATAGCTAGATCAAGAAATAGGACATCTAGAATAGGTGGGTTGAGCTTGGAGAGCCTAGTGGTAGAGCGATTGGAACAAGATGCCACTATAGTAGGATTAGAAAGAGATGGGAATAGGGTATATTCAAAGTGAGTTAAGGCTTATTTAGAGTAATATGAAAAGTAATATGTGTAAGGAGGAATCTAGAAATGATACAATAGGAGAGGGATGGATTGAGATTGTAGTTAGGTGTAAAGTGGAGGGATGGGGAGATAGTAATAAAGGAGAAATATAGTTGAAAATATTTTTTAGATGGTTTGTAAATGCAAGTGACAAGGTAGAGAATAGAGCAAGAGAGGTTTGTGGAAGAGTAATAAAGACTATGCTAAGAGAGACATTTTGAGGAGATCGCTAGAGGGTCAGGGCCTAGCATAGGGATCTATAGATGTATTTTCTTGAAAATGAGGATAGAGAAAACACATAGAGAGATTGTCTATAATAGTGTTATATAAGTGAGAAATGACCTTAGAGAAAAGATATCTAGTATATGTAGACATCTCAAGCAACCAATTAAGGGTATCAAGAGAAAGGCCATCAAAGAGATCTCTTTTTTTCTGAGTAGGCCACCACATTCAAGGCTACAAGTCAAGCCTCTACAATTACAAGGAAATATATAAAGGAAACAAGAGGTAGAGGGTGGTATTGGTAACATGTGTGACTACACACATGGATGAGATGGAGGTTTTGGTGAGGCCATGTGCCCTTTTGTATGACATATTATTAGGATGGTCAATGATCATGTATCAATATATTTTCAAACACTTTTGTTTTTGGTAAACTAAAGTTTTCATATGGGGCGGCTCCTGTTATATTCATCAAAGAAAAATTTACATTATTTGAGATAAAAAAAACTGACTCCAAACAGATTGAAATTAGATATACTAGATAGGCACCAAGCAAAAAAAGGGTGCATACGTCATCACTAAACATCTATCTATACTATCTTTAATGCAGTATCCACCCTTGTTTAACATCAACCCAAGAATCTTATTCAATAAGGTTATGTTCCTTTCCATGATGGGCTTTCAACTCTCAAAGACCTATGGGTTAAGAAAGGAGAGAATAGGAAATTTGGGCACTTCTCTTCCTTGGCGTCTGACCACGAAGTAGTCCTATAGTTTGGGGATCCACATTTTTCAACCACATTGGCCACTACTAAGTCCAACTCTCCAAGGAAATATTCCTTTACTATCTTCAAACACAATTTCTTTCCTCCCACTTTGGATTCTCCCTACCAAGAACAGGGTGATGATATATATATTCACCCAGTAGCGATGACTAGTGAATATGAATTCCCCCACCTTAAGACCTTCCTCACCATGGGAATAATCAATCCATTAGAATAGTTAGACACTGCCTTAAGCCTTTTCTCCTATACTTCCCCAAGAAAAGACACTTGCCTTCTATATGAAATTAACCTAATAGGGGTGTCCATGAATGCCACCACTAAATTTCTTGTGAGGCAAAAACTAGAGAGAAAAAGTGGGGAGAAAGGGCTAGATGTGAGTAATTTTAACCGCTTTTTCCCTTTATATCGTGAGTTGAATTTGGAAATGATTTCATTACCATACCCCGATACCTAAAATTGTCTAAAATCTTAGCTTTGTCAAAGATTAAATACTTTTCTTGCTCAAGTGTGCCAACAACCACATCGCATGTCCTTTGCCAACAATTTTATCCTCTGTGATTAATGCCATGGATGGCCAAATCTATCTCGCTTGCCATTAAATCTCTATGGAGTGAAGAGTCAGCATTGCTCAATAACTAACGAGGTGTTGTGGCAGCCATCATGTCCAACAAACTTGTTGCCAAACTTGATCACTCAATCTACAATCCTATATAAAGTCCATGTTGTGATTACCAACACCACACAAAATATTTGCATTGTCATGGAACTCTTAGCCAAGTCATCTATCATCCCATTTATTTCTCAATATAAGTGATTCATCCTGAAGTCTTAGAAGGTCTAAATCTATTCATGAATTGGTCTCATGTAATGCTCACCAAGAAACCCTATAGAATAAACCCAACTAACATACTGACTAACATTTGAGAGATATTTTTTTGTAAAAGATGCAACATCACATTAATATGTAATTAAATTCATACATTAAATTAACATGACTACATAACATCTATGCACAAGTGTAATTAAACTCATAACATCTAACTCTTATCCCCTAAGGTATCCTAACGACATTATTGATATGCAACAATTGAATAGATATGTGTAACATTTTTTATGATACATGATACATCACCTACTTAAACTAATGTCTTTTTCATTAAACATAACATAAGAAAGTGCTCATTTTAACCATAGTCATAGTAACCATGAGATATAACATAACTAACACTTCTAAGATACTATATTCATTTTAAGCACCAATGTCAAATGTTCCTAACCTATCAAATCTTGCAAACTTAATGAATATAACCATTCCTATATTATAGCCATTACCATCATCGCATAGATCCAAGATGTGATAACATCATTACATAACATCTTATGTCTTATGCATAATTTACATTATAGTTTACACATATCTTTACAATAAGAATGTCGTGATACAATGATTACACAAATACAAGTGCATAGATGAATCTTTTATATACAACAAAGATTACAATCACATCATAAGTCCATAGCACTGGAACTAAGGAGAAGCAGAACCATTCGTCAAGCTCATGAACAAATCAACATATATCCCAATGGAAGAAGGTATCAACCACCTAACCATGTGGAACCAAAAAGGTTCACCCCTCGTACTCTGGAGAATGACATAAGGCCCCACATACATCACTTGACCTAGGTCAACACCTATACATCTGATGGAATACAAATATATACAAGGAACAAACATATACAAGAACTGAAACACCATAAGACATAGGCTCAACATAAGACACAAACTCACCTGAGGCTTCTAAAAAATAAAAGGATTAAGGTCATAGGAAACACATAGGGAAGAGTATCATCACATTCCATCAACATGGTGTTGGCAAGAGACATTGCATGCATGTTGAGATGGTGTCATTGATGGAAACTCATATCAATTTTGGCATCCGCACTCCATGTTTTCATCATTTTGGAAGATTGATTGGAGATTGATCAAGTATTGGTGAGGTCCAATGAGAACAAGATATTTGATAGAGTGTACAGTGTTTTGGTTGGTGAATTATTTTGGTTGAGTATTATGCTTTGCGTATTTCAACGAAAGTTTGTAGATATGCAATTTACCTTATTCAAGGTTTGTGGCCTTCAATGATAATTTTTGTGCAAGTTAGAAGGTACGGTAACCATGTCTTTCGTTAGAACAATGATTATCTATGGTAACGTGTGCTAATTCTATTTGCGGATCGATTTTTGTGGTTGATTGTGTGTTCAAGGTAGGTAAGCCAACCTGTGGGAAGTGTGTGGACATTTTTTTTTGGTCTGCTTAATTGTTGGATCGGTTTGAGCCAACTTGAGTAGCATGCTTCATGTTGCGTGTTATGCGGTTTTTGGGTCAACATGGTGGTAACCTAAATTGTTGGTGTGGATATATGAAAGGTTTATTTGATTCTTTTGGTATTTGATGATTGTGTGAGATGTGTGT
Organism: Cryptomeria japonica; assembly: GCF_030272615.1. Taxonomy (NCBI): domain Eukaryota; kingdom Viridiplantae; phylum Streptophyta; class Pinopsida; order Cupressales; family Cupressaceae; genus Cryptomeria; species Cryptomeria japonica. The sequence continues at coordinate 468,188,219 of NC_081413.1, read as the reverse complement.
GTGATCGATTGTGCGCAGTTTCACATGCGCAAGGTGAAGATTTGTGCTTCGGTATGTTGCAAAATATCAAATAATAGCAGTATTGCAGAACATAGTAAGAATATGTTGTGTGCTTAACCGGAACTATATCCAAGCATTTGTTGATGCTACTTCATAGTTCAAACTTCATTGTAATATCTAAAAAACTTTTGTAAGGCAGTGAGTCTTTCGAGTTGTAGCCCTTATTTGTAAATTGAGCAGTGAGCTCTAGGTAGTGTGCCTGAATGCATGTGCATTCCCTCTATGTGATATTTTTATACTTTTAATAGAGTATACTAATATTGTGGGTTTGAATCCCACTATGGTTTTCCCCTTCATCGACTTTCCATGTAAAAATATTGGTGTTATGTTGTTGTTGATCTTTTCTTTGTGTTTGTGCACTTTAATTTCTTTCATATGCATTAAATGGTTTAAAGGTTAGTGTATATGGTGAAAATGGATAAACAATGTTGAAAGACTAAATGAATTCAACCACAAAACCCTAGCCTAACAACAACAAAGATCCACCATAACATATGAAGATTACCTAAGACAATGCAAATCAAATGAAATCACAAAGATTATACCATCACATGTCCAATAGGGTTTGGATCTCCATTCTTCCTATCTCCATTGATCTTGCTTGATATATTTGCTCTCAGATTTTATGTGCACAAGAGCTCAACAAAGAACGGAATGTGGTTGCAAGTAGGATCTTATATGAAAAGCGTAGTGTAGTCAAATGCATAAATTGATTAGCCAGTTAGTGAGGGTTTGATAATGAAGGAAGCATCTCCTTATATAGAAGACACTATATGAAATGGAGGGATAAGATTGAGAGGTGTAAAAGAGGCCGGCTATGATTAGAGGGTAGGTAAAGGAAATAATAAAATAATGAAAGGGGTAGGTAGTGTATGAATTAAGAGATGAATGACATGTGTCATATGTGGAAAAGGCTAATGAATTAATTAAATAAAGATTTATTTAATTAATAGAGGAATAGGGATCAATTAAATAAACAAGATATTTATTTAATTTAGGAAAATGGGATTTTAAATAAATAAATGTATTTATTTAAATGAGAAATAAGGCTAGAAGAGGATAAATGAATTAATTAAATAAAAGATTTATTTAATTAATAGAAGAATTAGGCTAAAGTAATTAAATAAATAAAGATATTTATTTAATTAGACTGGATAATTTTAGGTGTCTACAGTTAGATTGTTAAAGTCAAAAATTGCACTGATTCACCCCCCCCCCCTCTCAGTGTTCCTTGATTCCAACAATTGGTATTAGAGCCTAATTCCTCAGAAGAAGCCTGATAGCTTGAGGTTGATTTGGTAAGGTGAATCAATGAATTCTAATAGCCTTAGAAAGCAACTGGTTGTTGATCTTGAAGATCTTGATCATACACAAGATGAGAACCAACAAGTGAAAGAAAATCTCAAAGATGTTGAAGAATACATTGAAACATTGAAGGGTCAGTTAAAGAAGTCAAGGGAAAAGAGAAAGGAACTTGTTGATCAGTTTGAGCAGAAGGAAATTCATAGCATTGATGAAGAAGCCTTGAGGGAAAAGATAGAAGAATGTGATAGACTAACTAGAGCGAATACAGTCTAGAAGAATGAAATGGAAGATATTGTGATGAGATTGACAAAAGAGATTGAAGAAAGGAAGAAGAATTAAGAAAAGGTTGTTCATTTCCTGAAAGATAAATCTGAAGAATTTTGCAGACTTGATAGTGAGAATGGGCAATTGAAGCTTGACCTACAAGATGCTAGATATCATGAGGAAGATCTTGAATGACAGATCATTCTTATTAGATATGATCTTTATATTGGAAATGATGAGAAGTTCTAGATTAGTTCAGCTAAGCTTGATGAAATGCTTGCAAGTCAAAAGAATCCTAATGACACTCAAGGACTTGGATATGAGAAAAGAGAAAGCTCTGGGTTTGGTCAAAGTAATCCTAAGACTCAATAGCAGAAGAACAAATCAAGTAAGCCTCTGGTAAGATAGCCTAATGTTCATAAATTCAATGGCAATTGTTTTGTTTGCAATAAATTTGGTCATATGGCAAGTCAATGCAGAAATATGATGATCAATAATGGTCCATCTTTTACTTGTCAATGTTTCAAATGCAATTAGTATGGTCATAAGGCAAATGCATGCAAAAGTATGATGAATAACCTTCAAGATAATAGGAATGCCAGATGTTATGCATGTGGTATGTTTGGACATGTTGCTAATCAATGCAAATCAAGAAGAAATCAGATGAATTTTAGACATATGCAAGGAAATGTTGTTTGCTATGCTTGCGAAAAATTTGGTTACATTGTTAAGTATTGCAGAAGCAAGAATGTGAATAAGAGAGATCCCAAAGACAAGAACATGAATGAGAAGCCATATGAGAAGGGAAAAGCAAAATTTGAGTAGATCAGAGCTCAAATGAAGAAGACATGGGTTAAGAAGACTGATTTAGAAGCATGAAGTGGGTCCACACCTGATTCTAGTGTTGGAACTACATCCAGTAAAAAACCTAGGCATCCGGCCTTGGGGGAGTTATAATGCAAATTTTTGAAACCCCTTGTTTGAAGATTTGTGCATGTTTGTGGTAGGCTGTAGAATTATTTATGATTGCAGATGTTTGTGGTGGATTTCTGGAAGCTTTGAACCTAATTGAAGATCTGGTGAAAAATTTCTTATAAATATAAAGCATCCGGAATAATTAGGGCAAAGTGCATTTATTACAATGAAAAGTTAGGTTTATGGCGAATAAAAGATAACTTTTCCTCTTCATTTCTCATTTTGTGATTGAAGAGAAGAAGTATAGAGAGCTCTGTGAAGAAGGCGATCATACAAAATTCAGTGCTATTGATTTCCAAAGAGATTTGGCAAGTAAAACCTAATTCGGCATCAAAGGTATTTATCAGTAAAAACCCTGTTTTGGTTGAAGTTTGGAATTTAATTCTATAAGAATGGCTACATCTAGTACCACAACCCCTCTAGTTGTCAATATCACTAAGCATGCTCATCACAATTTTAAAAATCGCCCATTCATTTCGATGGAGGACGACCCTAAGAGTTCTTTTTCGTTCTTACCCCACAGAGTGCTACACAATGAAGATATAAGAATTTACACACATTGTCCGATTGAATAATTGGGAAGCTCCCAATTGCTGAATCTTTTCAACAACCGGTTATCTAATCAAAGTTCCATTTTCAAACCTGAATTTCAGGAATTGGAAAAGAAGGGTTTTGCACAATTTGTGAAGTTTTCTATGGTGTACGAACACTAGTGGATTTGATACATCCTAATTCATGTTCACGATGAATTCATGTGGTTGGATAAGCCGCATAAGATCACTAAAGGTGTGATTTAGGCAGTTACAAAGTTGTGTGTATCTGGTTCGTTGCCATCTTTGAAAATGGTGAAGAATGATATTGTAACCAACACAACTAGCTCAAAGTTTGATAAACAAGAAATGACTATTGATGACATCATGGAGGATGACATCTAGTTTGCATCTATGGTGATAGGCTATAAGATTTATTACTCTAGCCGAATGAACTTTGTATCTGGTACTGGAGTGTACACTGCATATGAGATGTTAAGAGAGAACAAGAAATATGATCTTTGCGAGTTGCTCTGAAGTGGGCTCTTCAAGAATTAGAAGAAGATCAAAGAAAACAAGAATCACCCCTTTACATATGGTACACTACTTCTGTGCATATTCTTCCATTTCAATAATAAGATTATGGGAGTTGGTCTGGTACAATGGGCATTTGATAGGCTTGTGGGAATGCAGATTCAAGAGTATCTCTATAGCTCTTGTGACTCCAAATCCCAATACAAGAACCTATGGGGATATTTCAAGATATTTTAGGAGGGAATGCATGAGAGGGGGAGAATCCCTAAAGCTATTGTGGCAAAATATGCTGACACCATATGTTTCATGGTTGACACCGATCAGTGCCTAATGGAAGCTGTGGAGCCCCGAACTTCATGGATTCTACCAATGGGGTATGAGGTTGATGAAAAAAATTTGGAACTATATGCGCAACATTTGTTGAGCCAATCGGTGGACTCTAATGAAGAAAGGTTCTGAACTTGCAAGGAGAAGAGCATAAAACTTCATCAGCAATTTAAGAGACCAATCATTTGGAAGAAGGTCAAAAAAGAGGTTGAAGCTTTTGCAAAAAGCATTGGGATATCAAAAGAGGATGTCCGGAAAGCTAGAAAAGAAAACATTACCTCTAAATGGCAATCAGTAAGAGTGAAGAAGAAACTGACAGTAGTCCCTAAGCCAAAAGATAGAACCAAAAGTATTGATCCCACTTCTCAATCTCCCAAGCCTAAATCATCAATTAAGCCATCTGGTGGAGTGCAGAAGAAGAAATAAGTCAGATTTGTGGTGGTTGATGAAGAAGAAACTAAATCAAATGAGGCGGTAAGAGAAGTAAAGGCAAAATATCCTAAGGCCACAAATTTTTCTAAGGAGAAACCATCCGACATAACAAGATCCAACAAGAAACCAAAATATGAGCTTGATGAGGCATTGAAGTCAAGAAAATTTCAAGGTAATTACACTATTGTGCCTCCTATTAAATTAGAATAGATTGTTAATTCAATTGTCAAAGATGGTAATTTGAAACCACTATCTGAGTGGTATGCAAATTTTGATGAAAGTGGGAAGAGGTCATTAGAAGAAGTCATAGTTGAATATATGAATGTATATAGTAAAGCCTTGATAGAGTTATCATTTGTAATTCCGAAGAGTTTGTATGACATTTTGGATGCTCGAAGACTAACAACAAATAAAGAAGATGATAAATTGAAGGAATATATATTATTCAATTTATGTTCAGTTATACCAAGGAAGAGATAGATATATTACTATAGTTAGCCAAGGATAATTTTTGAAGTAAGTATAGAGTAAACAAGATCATGTTCGGTAAGATTGATGAAGTGACTAAGGAAACAAAGAATATTTGGACAAAAATTTTACAAGAAAATCAATATGAAGTCAATCTAGCAAAGGAACAAGATGGCACTCATCTGGAAACTGAGCAGAGCAAGGTTAATACACCTTCAATTTCGGAAGATCCTCTAGTTGAGCAAGAAGTAGGTGATACTTTAGTTTCGAAAGTTCAATCAACAGATCATGTAGAAGCCAATATTCCGGAAGGAAGTAAAGTGGAGAATGATGTAGGTATGGGTGAAGCAGACAAGGTTGATATCTCTCTGACACCTAAAAAGAAATTAGTTGTAGAAGAAAATATGGAGAAGATAGAGGTCAAGGTTGAAGTTGGAACTGATACAAGAGACACTGCAGAGATGATGAAAGGTAAGAAAATCATTGATGACCCGAGGTTTATACAAGGACCAATCAACCTTGCTTCCCTATCTCCCATACAAAAACTTCAGTTGGCATCTTTCTCTCATGGCCAAGCCAGTGAATATCTTTTAAAATCTCACACTAAAAGAAGCTTGTTGATGAACATGGTAGTCAACACTTTGAAGAAGTTAATGCCCTCATTCCAAAAAGATACATTTGATACTTCATCCAGGCAATTGAGAAGCCTAATTGATTTTGTTGATTCCCATTTTGAATCTTTTGAGAAATCTGCAGAGGTAAAGGGCATAAGTGAATTTGATGCTAAAAGGCTTCGCACTTTGAAGAAAATGATCTCAAATGATAGACCTACATTAAGTAATTGTCTGAAAAGCATGCAAGATGCAATAACCGTAGGAAGAAACTTGTATAAATCATGCTTATCCTTGAACAAGTTCATTGTGGATATTGAGAAGAAGTCTTAGGAGTACAAGGATTAGTTGGAAAGCATATCAAAGTCAATTGATCCATTGTCAAATTCATTAAGCTAGCATTAAAATCAGGTAACTTCATTTCTTGAGAAGATTCAAAGTCTGAGTTATGATCGAGAAAGGATAATTGGCAGAGCTGGAGAACTTAGGAGTCATATTGTCCCTAAGTTGGATGTAATTCTAAGTACTCTTCAAGATGCTTAGAGTTTTCTCAAGATAGGTGATCCTGATTATCTCAAGACTATAGAAGCGTAATCTTCTTAGTGAGTTCATAACAATTTTTGAGAATCTACAAAAGGGTTGGGATAGTCACTTAGACTCTTTGAAGAACTTGTATGCAGATATCTTCAAATTTTTGTGAAGACTGTACAATATTTTTGGCCTCAATTCTTGATTTCCAGTATCTTACATTTGTCAATGATGTCAAAGGGGGAGTATATAGGAGTGAAAAATGTTGATCTTGTAAATGATGTTCAATTCACATTCAATATGCAAGTTATATTCTATTAACTTAATCTTGTTGTATATAGTATTGACTTAATGTATGAATCTGACTAAATTCTTGTTTGTGATAGGTGAGAGGAGCATTTTATATTTTCTATGTCTTGTCTCATGAATGCCACTTAATATAAGTATATAACAAATGGGGCATGGTCAAGCAATTCCTTGATCGGTCATGACCGATCAAGACATAACTTGATCGTGCCTCTTTGTTTGTACTAAACAAATGCATGTTCAACATAAATGCCAATCGGTGTGGGAGGAGTATTACAACCGATGTCTATCAGTGTTCGCTTAATGCTAACAGCCGATAGTTATCGGTGTGTTAGCCTTAACAACCAATAACTATCGGTGCAAACTAACACCCGATAACTATCGGTGACCTTTGTTATATTGCCACCCGATATCATATGCATCCCGATATATTATATGCAATCCGATATATTATATACAATCTGATATATTATATGCAACCCGATATATATTAATCGGTGTTTTCATTAATCATTTAGTTATCATTATTTATGTTAATCGATATACATCTAAATACAAGATTTATTAGATCGATGAACATAAACAAAATACATAGTATGATTATCAATAGGTTGTTTATATGCAAATGAAGAATGGCTATCAAAGAGGAATTAATTACTTGAAGGTTTTATCATAGTTATCGATATGATAAATGATTGAATGAGAGACTTCATTTATCTCTCATTCAATCATTTATCTTACCAAAGCTATCATGCATTAACAGATCTAAGGTGGAGTTCCTTAATTCTTTGATTTTTTGGTTCTTTGGAATATGGTGATCAGATTTTTGGTTGTAGTGTATATGCTTTGGTTTTGATCCAACACTTAGTCAATTTTCACTAAGTGTTGCCATCAATGCCAAAGGGGGAGATTGTTGGCAAGAAACACTACATGTATGTTGATATGTTGTCATTGATGGAAACTCATATCAGTTTTGTCATCCACACTTCATGTTTCCATCATTCCAAAAGATTGATTGGAGATTGATCAAGTATTGGTGAGGTCTGGTGAGAACATGATATCCGATAGAGGGTACAATGTTTTGGTTGGCAAATTATTTTGGTTGAGTATTATGCTTTGTATATTTTGAGGAAAGTTTTTAGATATGCAATTTACCTTATTTCAGGTTTGTGGCCTGCAGTGATAATTTTTCTGCAAGTTAGAAGGTTCAGTAATCATGTCTTTGGTTAGCACAGTGATTATCTATGGTAACGTGTGGTAATTATGTTTGCAGATCTTGCGGATCGATTTTTGTGGTTGATTGTGTGTTCAAGGTTGGTAAGTTGACCTGTGGGAAGCGTGTGGACCTTTTTTTTTGGTCCGCTTAATTATTTTTGGATTGGTTTGAGCCAACTTGGGTAACACATTTCATGTTGTGTGTTATGCAGTTTTTGGGCCGACACGGTGGTAACCTAAATTGGTGATGCATATATATAAGACAAGTTTATTTGATCATTTTGGTATTCGATGATTGTGTGGGATGTGTGTGTGATCAATTATGCATAGTTTCATGTGCACAAGGTGAAGATTTGTGCTCCGATATGTTGCTGCAGAATATCATAAAATAACAGTATTGCAGAACATAGTAAGAATATGTTGTGTGCTTAACCGGAACTATATCCAGGCATTTGTTGATTCTACTTCATAGTTCAAACTTCATTGTAATCTCTTATAAACTTTTTTAAGGCAGTGAGCCTTCTGGGTTGTATCCCTTATTTGTGAATTGAGCAGTGAGCTCTAGGAAGTGTGCCTGAATGCATGTACATTCCCTTTATGTAATATTTTTATACTTTTAACAGAGTATACTAATATTGTGGGTTTGAATACTACCATTTTTTTTCCCTTAACTAGGTTTCCACGTAAAAATCTTGGTGTTATGGTGTTGTTGATCTTTTCTTTGTGTTTCTGCACTTTAATTTCCTTCATATGCATTAAATGGTTTAAAGGTCAGATTGTCAAAGTCAAAAATTGCAGAACATTGATTCACCCCCCCTCTCAGTGTTCCTTGATTCCAACACATGGGTTATCCTCACGTTCAATCCTCTCCAAACTCCATACCCCGATGCCCATTTAACTACACATGTGGAACCAAACAGTCCTTTCATGGAGGTAAGGTTGTTCGATCTACCATACTTGTCTTCCCAATCTCATCCTGAGTCTAAACAAGCACTCCAAGCCATGATATAGCATGCTCTATCTATACAAACACATGAGGGATGATTGGGGCATCAATAATTATCTTATTAATGTGTGTTCAACCCAACCCTTAATTCATTAAATTTAATGTTATCACTTGATTAACCAACTCTCAATGAGATCTCCTAGCAACCACTTTTGGGCCCCAACACCCACTTGAGAATGACTCCTCCTAATATGCTGCTAAAACCTAGGTTTCATACAAGAGGATCACAACAATATCATAACATCCATGGATCACATGATAAATCATCACAACCATGTCTCATAAGCAAATACTTCATGAATAGAAATAGAACTTCCACAAAACCCAATAAAAAAAGGAATTGAGTCATAAATTAACAACATATACATAGCCACTAATTCATTAACATAAAATAATGAGATTGGGCCTATAAACACAAATACAACTCCAAAAAATCATACATGATAACAACAAACAACATATAACCATAAATAATTGGTTCCATAACACAATTTAAAGAATAACATCACTTTTGATCTACAAATCCTTCCTTTAACCAAATGCTCTCAAATAATCTTCATAAATGTAGAATCAATGAACTAACACATGAAACCATCACAAACAATAATTCACCCTCTATATATGTGCAACAAATAGTTACAAACCCAAAACCAAGTCTCTACACTGATCCAAAGAGCAAAAATAGTGAACTAGCATTTTTTTCCCATGAAGTGGCATATATGATAAGTATTTTGGTGCTTTTTCATCATCTTTTAGCACATTAGCAACATATTTTAGTGCATTTACAACAGAAACAAGACTGCATACTTGGGTTGACTTAGGGCTCAAATCTCGACACCCAGATGACCAAAAATGCAAAAAAGAATGAAGACCCATTTTAGATGGGTGAGTTTCCTACTAAAAAATTCAGTTATATCATACCCAAGACCAAAACTTAATTCACAATAAATATAACACCAAAAATATCCCTTTAAAAGAGCGAAACGAAAGCACCTGAAGCAACCTTTGAACAAAATAACAAAGTGAAAACCCAAAAGTTTTCCAAAACATTTAAAACACCATAAAAACATAAAATAAACATTTGTATTTCTTTTATTGAAGAAAAAGTACATTAAACATGGGAAAAACAAGAACTCCAACCTAGAAAACAAAGAATGACGTATGAAATCGAAGACACACAACCTCCACACGAACAAGGAATCAACATGAACCAGGAAGCCTTCAAAAATGAATTCCCCAAGTTCAATGAAAGTCTTCAAAGTCAAATCCATAAAACGCCTTTGCATTCTTCACAAATTCTCCTATCAAATCCTCATCAAAATCACTCCCAAACTCATACAAATAAAAAAAACCTTCTCCAACTCCAATTTTTTGAAAAAACACTCACCAAAAACAACCTCTCCAATTTCCAAAATAAAACACTCATCACCCCAAAAATGAAAATTCAAATGAAAATAAGACTTTCCTCTTGCACTGAGGACCGAATTAGCAACCCCCAATTCAAACAAAAGATCACTCTCATTAAATAAATAAAAATAACAATTTAAACTCAATTACCAAATAACATCTCCCAATCATTCCCACATAATGAAAATGCTAAAATAATATTATCCACAAAATAATATAAATAAGAGGTAATATAAACAATATAATATGAGACCTACTAAATATACCCCACATAATTAATCATTCATACCTAGTACATTATAATTTATTTCTCACCTCAACCATACAACAATAAAATTAAATAAAATACATCATACCTATAACCACATAAAACCTAACAAGATAACTCTATCCAAGGATATTGGAACTCGCATATGACACTAATAAGGGTTAAGATATGGTAGGGCCTTAATTTCACCTCCAATCAACTTCCATTGGGATTAAAGGCACGCTTAGACCTATGAGACCAGGTGAAGTTGATGTATATTACTTGCATCTTGCATAACACCAAACATCTATACACAACATATATAAACATAATATACACAAGCAGGTAAAAGAGAATCACAACATCACACCTTGCTCATATATGAGTGTGTGACATCGTCCCTTTCACATCCACAATAGTAAGATGTCATAGCAAAGATATAACATAATAAATAGCATCAACATCATCTACATCTAATGTAGACAATTAATTAGGGTTAGCACAAGATAAATCATCATAAGCAATAAACATGAACCATTTCTCCTAAATAGTGAATAATCACCAAGTAAATCATAAACCTTTCAATAATCAATATAGAGTATAGAATCAACATCGTCATAGTAATCATAATGAATCCACTAATATCAAAGAGAATATCAATATAAAGAGTCAAACAAGAAGCAAGGAGTATCAAGAACACAAACAAGTCCATAAGTATCTAACATAACCTATCATAAAGATTGAATCAGGGAGGGGTACTACATCATCCCCCCCCCCTAAGACTCGACTTAATCCTGGAAGTCGTAAGGCTAAGATGAAACCTTACACACATTAGCCTTGAATTTTTTTTTGTATGATACCAAACTATACCTTTCCTTCAGGATAAATACAAACAACATAACCAATCTCTTCATTATAGGATTCATCAATCGATACAAACATCTTACTCCAATAATTTTCCTAACTCTAAGTAGGATAACTCAACAACACGAGTTTTCCTTTACATTCTTCAATTATTCAAATTAATGCACTACTTAAGAAATGCAACAAGATACATCACTTTTCAGTAACTGCAATAAGCATACTAATTTACTCAAATACCTTCAAGAGACCATCATTTCTACAACATTCTTCAAGGATATAATTTTCAATCATAATTCCCATCACCAAGTTAGCATCCATAAAACACAAAACAGAGTAACTCACACTTTTCAAGCATAAAAAAACTTCTTTAACTTATATATACACAGTAAGGAAGATAGATATACATTTTACCCGACATCAAACATGTACACACTCATCTATACTACCGAAGAAGTATCAACATCTATATGAGCAGAACATTTCTCAGAATAAGGTTCTCAAATTTGATTGCAATTAAGATATCATACAATATCTAAAATCCATAGTCCATAATCAAAATAAAACAAGATTCATGGCATATAAAACATCACAACATCCACACTAAAAGCACTAAGCATGAAGCACAACACAATCTTAATTAAAGAGGAGTGAACCTCAATACATGTTACAAACATTTGATGCACTCCTCACTCAATAAATTATTCATAGGCTTCCCTATTAAATAGTTATACATTAAGCATACATAAGAATTCATTGAAGGTAGGGAATCTGTAGTTTATTAACATTTAACTATTGCATATATTACAAACTTCATTAATTCAAACACACTACTTTCTAACATTTCATATAATCTAGAAAGTTACGAATGCATTTCATCTTGAAAAATATATTTCATTTACTCAACCAACATTAGTATTATCTAATTGGCCAACAATCCTAGTGCACTTATTCGATGTGTCCTCCCTTACACTCACTATTAGAGGCCCGCAATGAACATGATAGAAACAACACTTGATACATAACTAGGGCCCACAATACTAAACATTCAAAATGACCACCATAAACAAAAAAAAAAAAAAAGAGAAACCAAAATGGCGAAATTATCAAGTTCAACATTAAATCACAAAAAATACCGGCAATATCATCAATAAATATAGTGTGACCAGTGCCACAAAATTGATAAAAAGAAGACTTTAGTTGCCAATCCTAGCATAAGGAAATCCAAAAATCAGATCATCCCCAATGACACCAAATACAAATCACAAATAACTCAAGGAAAATTAGTTAACACATCCAAATCCACATTATGAGGTGACTAATATCAGCCACACCAAAGGAAGCAACCACTACATGACACCCAAGGACACAATGTCTTGAATGCATTAGAGAATGTACACTAGACACATTAGGCCATTGATTTATTTATATAAATCTTTCTTAAGAAAATTCTGTGCAACACTTAAAGTGATCATAATTCCTACTTACTTGCAAACATTTACCATCTTTAATGCAATGTAATATTTTTCCTTACACACAAGAATCAATGCAATTATCCTTTATGAAAGAAGACATATGCAAGGGAGAGATATAACATCTCATACACACACAATGAATACACTCAATACATGACCAATGTTCATTTAAGATATCCCATTAACATGATAATCAAATTCACCAGGTTATGACTAAAATAGAAATAGATATCAGAATCTCAATTAATCACTTGATTATCTATACCAATACAACAAAGGAGTATGATTCAAAATCAGTAACAATCAGCACCTTGTGGTGTCACCCTCCTATTTGTCAAGGGAGATCTTTCTCCCAACTCACCTACTCAACCTTGGAAATTATGTTAGGACCTAACGATTACTTAATGTCTTAGAATTTTCTCTCCTCTAAAACAATCATGACATTCCAATATTTCTTAGGGCCTGCTCCCTACACAGAAGTGTAGCCACGGTGTATACTCAATTGGTCCTTCCAAAGACACCATATGCCAAAATGGACTCCCAATTGTTCCACAACCTAACCAAAGGTCTCTACTATGTAATTATGGTGTGTTCAACCTGATTTATCCACCCAAGAATTTTGGAGACAAATTCTAAGACATGTACCCTATCTTTCTCTTAGAATCTAGTAGCCCTTCAAATTAGGACTGGTGAAGAGAAATTTTTCTCAAGCCCATTCCTCACAAACCGAGACTAGATGAAAATACCCTTTTGGAAGTTTTAAATAATATCTCAAAATGGCTATATGGTCTTTTGGAACATGTCTATCAAAAATGAGGTTTTCTCGCTACACCAAGGACTCAATTAGCCCACTTTTACAAAGCAACCACTAATGAATTGGTTTCCACATTTCTCTTACCAACTTGTAGGGACTTGGAACATTACATAGGATCATAATCTACCATTATTTCCCTTGGAACTTCTCTTCCCTTTGTTGTTCATACAATTCACCTACTTATCTAGTCTAACACATGGAGATGTTAGACTATGGTTTGAACAAAACCCTCTCAAACTCCATACTCTGCTACAAACTTAAATAAAAACATCAAAACAAAACCAAAATGTTCCATGTATGATGGAATGGATATTTGTTCACATTTTGTTCACAAACCCTTGTCACCTATGGTTTACGGGCGGTTTGCAAAGAAACAATGATATTTTTGCTTATTCCTTTATGATTTAAAACCAAATTTGTTGCAAAAAAAAGTAAACTCAAAGCTCTTTCATCTACACTAGGTCTCACAAGACTATCTTTCATGTACGGAGCCATACAGTATCAGAAAGTGCAGAAAAATAGTGAATTTTGCAAGAAAAATAGAGTTTTGTTATTGCTTTATCCTCCAAAAACATTCAACAACCATGCCACAAAGCTCTAGAGGCTTATTTAAACACACCACACCAAAAACCAATGGTCATAACTGAATTTCAAACAATAGACCATTCAGCTTCCACACTTACAACATTGCAAACTAAAAGTTGATTTTGACAAAAAATGAAAAATTAAACACATAGACCCACAAAGACTCCATTACATCACAAACATGATCATGTTAGACCTTTTTTACACCAAAAAATAATTTGACACCATATGTACAATATCTTGACCATGGTTTACTAGGTGTTCCTGCACCATACACCACGAGTAGAATTTTGACTCAAGTCCCCTTGAGGACTATGATGCACCAACCACTCTGGATGTCATCATGCTCTGGTCTCCAAATGTTTTCTTCAACTGGTATACCTCTTCATTGGATCAGGTATTGAATTATTTCATCATCCTTTGTGTTCTTTAGTCGGGTGTCACCTAGACATTGTCCCTACTCTACAAATTGACTTTCTGACTGTCTTCTCATCTTTCCCTTGTCCCAAACTAATGTAGAAATGACCTTCACATCTACAATCATGTCTTTGCCACTCTTGTGTTGGACTATTCTCTTCTTTGGTCTTAAATCACACTCAAATCCCTTCATTTGTGCTTGCCAAACTCCTTTAATCATTGCACCTTTCCCTCTTGTCTCTATCATCGGACCTCCTACCTCGAAAAGCTTTGTATCATCAGACTTACAAGCCTCTTTTTTGATAGTATATGATTGCCCCTCTACCTCTTTTTCTATCAATGGATAAATCATTGTCCCTATCACAATTACATCTTGTTTCTCTAACTCATTTTGAGTCTTCACAAGGAATTTATCCTTGACTTTCTTTGTTTCAGACTTGGACACCAACTTATCAACTCTTTTCTTCAACATTGCATCACCCCTCAAATCCTCAAGCCTTGAAGTGCCTGCGCACTCTTCTCTTTTGGCTTACTCAATCTTCACAAACTCCTTCTTGTCAAACATGATGACTTTTCCTGCCTTAGACTACTCCTTGTCATCTCCCTACAATGGTGTTAATATAAAGGAATGTCCATCCTTATCAATGGTGCAAGTGTTATCCCTTCCATCATATAATGCACGCCTATCAAATTGTCATCGCCTTCCAAGGAGTATATGGCAACAATCCATTAGTAAAACATAACATAGTACCTTGTCCTTATACCCACCAATCTAAAACTCAACTAATGCTTGTTCATTCACCAAGATTGACTGATTATCAGTCACCCAAGATGCTCTATATATTTCATAAGGAATTCTTTCTAGTTTTAGTTTATTTACCATCTCTTTCAATACCATATTTTCAATGGAACTAGAATCTATCACTACCTTACATACCTTACCTTCACATTTGCAGGTGGTCCTAAATAGTGCTCTTCTTTGTGTCATCTCCTCCTCCTTGGATGTCTTCAATAGTGTTCTTCTTAGCATCAAAGTTTCCCCAACTTCTGAAGCAGCAACATGACTAGGGGAATTTTTACTTTCACAATCATCTTCTTGCACTATGTGAGCTCTCCTTTCACTTATCCTTTCACCTCCACTTGATGCAGAACCTTGCTTCTCAGGGCACTTGAATGTTGGATGCCCAAACTCATTAAAATTGTAGCATCTTCCTGAAAAGGTGTTTGAATTTCTACGTCCACCAAATCTACCTCTAGAACCTCTAAAACCACCCCTTTGATTTGCAACTTGGTCTTTGCCTTTGCTTGCACCTTCTTGGTCTTCATAGGTTTTCCTTGTTCCTCTTCCTTTACTAGTACTGCCTATACCTTTTCCTTGTCTCTCTTGCCTTCTTTTTGTCCTCTATTCTGCCCTCATAGCCATTTTAAAGCACTCCTCAACTATCCTAGGGGTGACTACACTTATTGCATCTTGAATATTGAATCTTAGGCCATTCAAGTACCTGGCCACTTTCTCCCTTTCATTCTCCATATGAATAGACCTTATGCTAAGTCTATGAAATTCCTCAATATAGGCTACAACATCCAATTCCTTTTGCTTCAAATTCTGCAATCTCCTACACAGTTGGATTTTATAGTCTCTGGGTAATAATTGTGCCTTGAACTTGCCCACCATTTGGTCCCATGAAGTGATCTTGGGCTTGTTCTTCCTTACCTTTTCTTCTTGGATGTAGTTCCATCGTGTCAAAGTCGATCCCTTTAACTTGGTTTTAGCAAATTTGTCTTTCTTGTCTTCCGCTATCTCTTTGTATTCAAAGTAATTTCTCAAAGAATCCACCCATTCTATCACTTCTTCACCACTCATTTTTCCCCCATACATAGGTAGGTATGTCTTCACATCAGTAGTCTCTCCCCTCACAATCCTTAATGCATTTAGAAACCTTCTCTCTTCATGAGCCATCTCCTCTTCACGAGGTCCTTTAGGAGGGTTCCCACTTTCACCCTCTTCTTCTTCTTCAGGGTCACTCTCATCTCCATTCTTCTTGCTCCATCTATCTTTGGATTCTAATGCATCCACCTTTTCTCTTAAGGCTCTCAATTCCCTAGCAACCACTAACCCACCTTTTGGAGGTATCTTGTCCTCACAATTTCAATTGTCTCCTCTTCACACTTAAAATTTTCTTCTCCTTCAATCAGAACCTAAGCTCTGATACCACTTTGATGTAACAAAGGAGGGATATGATTCAAAATCAATTATGATCACCACCTTGTGGTGTCACCCTCCTATTTTTCAAGGGAGATCTTTATCCCAACTCACCTACTCAACCTTGGAAATCAGGTTAGGTGTTGAGGATTACTTAATGTCTCATACTTTTCTCACCTCTAAAACAATCATGACATTCCAATCTTGCTTAGGGCCTACTCCCTAAACAAAAGTGCAACCATGATGGATACTCAATTGGTCCTTCCAAAGACACCATGTGCCAAAATGGACTCCCAAATGTTCCACAACCTATCCAAAGGTCTCTACCATATAATTATGGTGTGTTCAACCTTATTTTTCCACCCAAGGAGTTTGGAGACACCTTCTAAGACCTATACTCTATCTTGCTCCTAGAATCTAGTAGCCCTTCAAATTAAGACTGGTGAAGAGAACTTTTTGCTCAGGCTTGTTCCTCACAAAATAAGACCATATTCAAATACCCTTTTGTAATTTTTAAATAATTTCTCAAAATGGCTATATGGTCTCTTGGAACATGTCTATCAAAAATGAGGTTTTTTCGCTGCACCAAGAACTCAATTAGCCCACTTTTACAAAGAAACAACTAATAAATTGGTTTCCACATTTCTATTACCAACTTGTAGGGCCTTGGAACATTACATAGTCTCACAATCTACCATTATTTCGCTTGTAACTTCTCTTCCCTATGTTGTTCACACAATTCACCTACTTGTCTAGTCTAACACATACAAATGTTAGACTAGGGTTTGCACAAAACCCTCTCCAACTCCATCCTCTACTACAAACTTAAATAAAAACATCAAAACAAAACTAAAATCTTCCATTCCATCGAGTTTGGCCAGATCCTTGAACAGTGGAATGGAGATTTGTTCACAAACCCTTGTCACCTAGGGTTTACAGGTGGTTTGCAAAGAAACAATGATATTTTGCTTATTCCTTTATTAAATCAAACCAAATTTGTTGCAAAAAAAAAAAAACTCGGAGATTTTTCATCTACACTAGGTCTCAAAATCCTGTCTTTCCTATACGGAGTCGTACAGTACCAAAAATTACAAAAAAATAATGAATTTTGCAAGAAAAACAAAGTTTTGTTATTTCTTTGTCCTCCAAAAACATTCAACAACCATGCCTCGAATCTCTAGAGGCTTATTTAAACACACCACACCAAAAACCAACTAGGTCACAACTAAATTTTAAACAATAGACCGTTCAACTTCCAAACTTACAACATTGCAAACTAAAAGTTGCAAAAGTTGCAAAGCAACTTTTTGCAACATTTTGACAAAAATTGAAAAACTAAACACATAGACCCACAAAAGCTTGATTACATCACACACATGGTCATGGTAGACCTTATTTACACCAAAAATGAATTTGACACCATATGTACAATATGTTGACCATGGTTGGCTGGGTACTCCTGCACCATATACTACAACATACACCATTTCTCACAATGCACGATAAATATCATGCAAGTTATTAGAATGCTCTTAATGATACCATAAATTAATTTCGTCATTTAAATGCTTACACATAACATAGCATCATTA
This sequence comes from Cryptomeria japonica, assembly GCF_030272615.1. Lineage (NCBI taxonomy): Eukaryota > Viridiplantae > Streptophyta > Pinopsida > Cupressales > Cupressaceae > Cryptomeria > Cryptomeria japonica. The sequence continues at coordinate 468,170,057 of NC_081413.1, read as the reverse complement.
CTTTTAAGGTACAAATCTCATTACTTATTGATAAAAAAAAATTAATATCATATTTCAATCACAAACACTCCTATCATTGTTAGTGATTAACATGTTATAACCTCATTCACTTCATTATTAATTCGTTCTACTAAAATTCATTGACCAAGCGCATCCTTTTTGGAATTAAAATAAGGTAAGGAGCTAGCATCATTGCTAACCTATTTATTTGATCAAACACAACATTTCATCAAAAACATGCAGATCTTTCATGAAACTAATGCTTTTATACATTTCCAAATCAATAGGGACATGAAGGAATGATTTTAAATTTCCTATACATACTTTACATGCAATGAACCAACTTTACCTTATTCAACACTTATACTATACATGATCTATTAAGCTAATATTTAATTACTCTCTATATTATTCCTACAAAATACATTCTACCTAAGTTATTCATTTTTAAATGGTATCATAGATGCAATACATGAATTTTATATCTTTAAAACAAAATTTATTCTAACCAAACTTTTTTTTATACACGCAAAATCATATTCACCAATAAGAACTCAATACTTCTATTTGATATCCTAAGTATTATGAATCTTATATCTAGAGAGAGAGAAAAGGGGGAGAGAGTGTTGTCAATCAATCAATATATGTACTCAAGCTCATCGCATGGATTATTAAATTTTCTAGGTATGACATCTTTATTGTAAAATACATCTACTTACCACATACTCTAAGACATGCAAATCCAACCTTTCATGAGGTCTCCTAAAATTACAAATGCAACTAAAAGTCTTAAATCCTTAGTGAAAGATGAGATCTATACAAACAATATTTTTCTTACATACATGATAACATATATATACACTCAATAGTTCTAATCAATAAAAATACATCATTGGTTAACATCCTTATATATCATATCAATATAGGAAAAGAAGGGAAGAGAAAGATATCATTCAACCACTATATATGTATAAATTTCATGCAAGTTCTCTGCATACACATTGTGATCTATACCAAATCATATTCATATGCAAAAATACAAACACTTTATCTTACAATTCATAATAAATCAATGTGTCACTCCAACATAATAAGCTAGTCATATGAACATAGCATCAGTTAAGGGAATACACACAATTTTCTCCTAATCTATAACATGATCATTTACATACTTAAAACAATCTTTAACATTCGAATAAACACTAGAAATTACAAGGCAAACCAAGGCCACGCGGCATCATATATTAATTACTTGCATCAAGGAGGTATACACAAGAAATGAATACACATATTTCACCCAATTATGATTTTCAGAAAGAATCAAAGAGAGAGAGAGAGAGCACAAAGCATAAACATCTAAAACCTCCAAAGTTCTAATGATTTTTTCCAAACATAAATCCCGAAGGACAAGCACAAGACAAGAACACTATAACACACCACACAAAACTAAGGGCAACAATCTTGACCAAAGATCCCAGTGTTTGCAACACGGTCTCTAATACCTAATGTAATGTCTGCCAAGAAACCCTAGAGAATAAAGCCAACTAACATCTGAGAGAATTTTTTTACAAAAATATATAACATCACATTAATCTTTAAGGAAATTCATACATTTAGTTAACATGACTACATAACATCTATGCACAAGCGGAATTAAACTCATAACATCTATCTCCCATCCACTAAGGTATCCTAATGAAATTACTAATATGCAACAATTGAATAGATATGTGTCACATTTATGATTATACGTGATACGTCCCCTACTTAAACTAATTCCTTTTCATTAAACATAACATAAGAAAGTGCTCATTTTAACCATAGTCATAATAACCATGAGATATAACATAACTAACACTTCTAGAATACTATATTCATTTTAAGCACCAATGTCAATTGTTCCTAACCTATCAAATCTTGCAAACATAATGAATCTAACCATTCCTATATTATAGATGGTACCATCATCACATAGATCAGACATATGATAATATCATTACATAACATCTTACGTCTTATGGATAATTTACATTACAGTTTACACCTATCTTTACAATAAGAATGGCATGATGCAATGATCACACAAATACAAGTGCATACATGAATATTTTATAGAAAATAGAGATTACATTTGCATCATAAGTCCATAGCATTATAACTGAGGAGAACAAGAACCATTTGTCAAGCTCATGAACAAACCACCATATATCCCAATGAAAGAAGGCATCAGCCACCCAGCCATGTCGAACCAAAAAGGTCCACCCTCATGCTCCAGAGAATGATGTAAGTCCCCACACACATTACTTGACTTAGGTGGACACTTATACATCCAAGGGAATACAAATATACACAAGGAACAAACATATACAAGAAATGAAACACTACAAGACTTAGGCTCAACATAAGACACAAACTTACCGGAGGCTTCTGCACAAAACAAGGATTAAGCTCCTAGGAAACACATAGAGAATATTTTCATCACATGCTATCAACATGGGTTATCCTCAGGTCCGAACCTCTCCATAGGTCCAACCCTCTCCACAGGTCCAACCCTTTCCAAACTCTAGACGTTGATGCCCATTTGAATGCACATATGGAACTGAACAATCCTTCCATGGAGGCAAGGAAGTTATATTTGGCATACAAGCCTTCCCAATCTCTTCTTGAGTCTAAACAAGAACTCCAAGCCATTAGATCTCATCCTCTATCTATACGAGCACACGAGGCATGACTGGGGAATCAACAATTATCTTATTAATGTGTTCTAAACCCAACCTTTAATTCATTTAATTTAATGTTATCACTTTATTAGCCAACTCTCAATGAGATCTCCTGGAAGCCACTTCCCACTTGAAAGCCACTCCCCCTAATACACTCCTAAAACCTAGGGTTCATAAAGAGGATCAAAACAATATCATAACATCCATGGTTCACATGATAAATCATCACAACCACGCCTCGTAAGAAAAGACCTCATAAATAGATATTGTGTATGGTGAAAATGGATAACAATGATAACAATATTGAAAGGCTAAATGAATTCAACCACCAAAACCCTAGCCTAACAATGACAAAGATCCACCATAACATATGAAGATTACCTAAGACAATGCAAAATAACTCAAAATCATAAAGATTATACCATCACATGTCCAATAGGGTTTTGATCTCCATTCTTCCTATCTCCATTGATCTTGTTTGATATGCTTGCTCTCAGATTTTTGTATGCACAAGAGCTCAACAAAGAACGGAATGTGGTTGCAAGTGGAATTGTAGTGTAGCCAAGTACCCCAAAATCAGTCATTAGTCATTAGTCATTAGCCATTAGGGTTTGACAATGAAGAAGGCATCTCCTTAAATAGAAGACACAATATGAAATGGAGGGTTAAGATTGAGAGGTGTAAAAAGAGAGGTCGGCTAGGATTAGAGGGTAGGTAAAAGAAATACCAAAATAATGAAAGGGGTAGGTAGTGTATGAATTAAGAGATGAATGACATGTGTCATGTGTAGAAAAAGCTAATGAATTAATTAAATAAATAAAGATTTATTTAATTAATAGTAGAAGTAGGGCAATTAAATAAATAAAATATTTATTTAATTTAGGAAAGGGATAATTTAAATAAATAAATGTATTTATTTAAATGAGAAATAAGGCTAGAAGAGGATAAATGAATTAATTAAATAAATAAAGATTTATTTAATTAATAGAAGAATTAGACTTAGATAATTAAATAAATAAAATATTTATTTAATTAGACATGACAATTTTAGGTGTCTACAGATATGACTTCTACAAAACCCAATCAACAAAGGGATTAGGGCATGAACCAACAACATATACATAACCACTGATTTGTTAACATCAAAGCATGGGATTGTGCCTATAAACACCAATCCAACTCAAAAAAATTGTGCATAATAACGTGAAACATCGTAGAATCATAAATCATTGGTTCCATAAAACAATTTGAACCATAACATCACTTATGATCCACAAATATTTCCTTTAACCAAATGCTCTCAAATCATCTTCATAAATGAAAAATCAATGGATGAACATATGAGAATAAAAGGAGAAACGTGAAACTATCACAAAAAACCATGAAGCCTCTGGAAATGTGCAACATAGAGTTACAAACCTAAAACCAAGCCTCTGGACCGATTTGGGATAACTCAGACTCCCAAAACTGATCAAAAAGTGGTGCATATGCTAAGTGTTTTAATGTTTTTGAATCATATTTTAGTGCATTTGCAACATATTTTAGCACATTTGCAACAGAATCAAGACTGCATACTTGGGTTGACTTAGGGCTCAAATCTCGACACCCAGACAATAAAAAATACAGAAAAAATGAATACCCATTTGATATGGGTGAGTTTCCTACTTGTAAATTTAATTTTATCATACCCAAGGCCATAACTCAATTCACAACACATAAAACACTAAAAACAACCCTTTAAAAGAGTGAAACAAGAGCACCCGAAACAACCATTCAACAAAATAACAATGCGAGAACTCAAAAATTTTCCAAAACATTTAAAACACCATAAAAACATAAAATAAACATTTATCTTCCTTTTATTGAAGAAAAATTACATTAAACATGGGAAAAACAAGAAGTCAAACCTGGAAAATGAAGAATGGACTATGAAATTGAAGACCCACAACCTCCAAACGAACAACGAATCAACACAAATGAAAAAGCCTTAAAAAATGAAATCCCCAAATGCAATGAAAGTCTTCAAATTCAAATCCACAAAACCCCTTTGTGATCTTCACAAATTCTCCTATCAAATCCTCATCAAAATCACTCCCAAACATGTGCAAATCCAAAAACCCTTCTCCAACTCCAAATTTTTTAAAAACCACTCACCAAAGATAACCTCTCCAATTTTCCAAAAATAAACCACCTTCCATGCCTTCCCAAAAAGAAAACACTCAACACCCCAAAATTGAGAACTCAAATGAATATAAGACTTTCCTCTTGCACTAAGGACTGAATTAGCAACCCCCAATTTGAACAAAAGATCACTCCCATCAAATAAATAAAAATAGAAATTTAAATTCAATCACCAAATAACATCTCTCACAAATAAATAAATAAATCATTCCCACATAATGAAAATGCTAAAATAATATTATCCACAAAATAATATAAATAAGAGGTAATATAAACAACATAATATGAGACCCACTAAATATACCCTCACATAATTAATCATTCATACTTAGGATTATACATCATAATTTATTTCTCACCTCAACCATAAAACATCAAACCAACAATAATAGTAAATAAAAATGCATCATACCTATAACCACATAAAACCTAACAAGATGACTCTAGCCAAGGATATTGGAAGTCACATAGGACACTGGAAAGGGTTGAGATAGGGTAGGGCCTTGATGTCACCTCTGATCGACTACCATTGGGATTAAAGGCACACTCAAACCTATGAGACTAGGTAAAGTTGATGCCTAGTACATGCATCCTGCATAATAGAAAACGTCTATACAGAACATATATACACATAATATACACAAGCAAGTGACAGAGGATTGCAACATCACACCCCGCTCATATAAGTGATGTGACATCATCCCTTTCACATCCACAATAGGAAGACATCATAGCAAAGATATAACATAATAAATAACATCAACATCATTCACATTTAATGTAGACACTAAATTAGGGTTAGCACAAGATAAATATTCATAAGCAATAAACATGAACCACGTCTCCTAAATAGTGAATAGTCATGAAGCTAATCATAAACCTAACTTCAATAATTAATCCAAAGTATAGAATCAACATCATCATAGTAATCATAATAAATCCACTGATATCAAAGAGAATATCAATATAAAGAGTCAAACAAGAAGAAAGGAGTATCAAAAACACAAACAAGTCCATAAGTATCTAACATAACTTATCATAAAGGATGAATCCCAGAAGGACACTACACCTTAGCCATTGATCTAACTTCCAGTTGAGAGTGTCATTTTGTCGTATTGCATTGATAGTGATTAACAAGTCTCCTTCGAGATGAAGGTGGTTCACATTGCAATCTTTGGCCATTTGTAGTCCCATGAGGGCAACCCTGAACTCAACAATATTGTTCATGGTTACCCCAAGGTATTATGCCCTTTCAACAAGGGTGTTCCCATTATGATCTCGTGCAATACACCCAACACCACTAACCCCCATATTTCCATTAGAATCCCCTTCAAAGTTTATTTTTACCCAATCATACTCTAGGGCTTGCCAAACCACATTCACCCGAGGATCCTTAAGAAGATCAACCTTCATGACCCCATTAACAAGAGGAAATATTTTAGAACATTTTATATGATGTTTATTAGGAGGATTTGATTTAGATTGCATGGGTGTACATGTGTATATATTTTTAATTACAATATCACTTTATGGTTATTGTGATTATGTTCCAGGTATAATTTCTTGCTTTCATAATGTCACATGACCTGTATATAGAATATGATTGAAATATAAATAAATAGAAAAAAATTAATGTGATAGAAGAAAAAGGGATGTGATAGTATAGATAGAGTATGATGATGAAATGATGTTCCAAATGACAAGTGCATGATATAAAGATAATATATGTACAAAGAGAAACCTAATATTTGTTCTGTCACTAGCATTATGTATCATTATATAATAAATGAACATGATGATGTTCCAAGTTGATGTAGGAGCACTAGATTATTTCAAACCGACATTTGGATTTGATCTCGGTAAGATATTGATCCCGATATCAGACCAGTATTGGTATGTTCTTACCGGTTGATCTTGTAGTCTATGGAGCGAAGATGAATCGAGTTGCGGGTGGTCCATAGCTTGTGGATCATTGAGCAATGTTGTTTTGGGCCTTGATCGATGTTTCTGGAGGACCACGTGAAGTTTTATGCATTTGAAGATGTTCTTGGTGATTTGTGAGGACATGTTATCATTTACACGTTTCATCTTGAACTGGTTGGTCTTTGGCCGACTTGATCGAGTTGTTATTGCTTGCAGATGGTATAAAGGGAAATTTTGAGATTCATTTTAGGGGATGAAGGTCCGAGGAAGAAGATATTGAGTGAAGATGTAGTTTCTGGAGAGATTCTGGTCCAAGGGGATTGAAGTCTGGAAGGACTAAGGTATGAATCAGTGCAGAATAGTGTAGACTATTACCAGAGGCCTATTTGTCGATCAAAAGATTTGCGGATCTTAGATTTGCATTTTATGGATTATTTTGTAATCCTGGGTTGCGGTCTAGCATGTGTAACCACTGAAGGCATATGTAATTCATTAAATGGTTATAATGATCGATTTATCTGGTTACCGGTTATATCGTGTGTTACTTCTATCGGTTAGGGTTGCTCTTTATCTGTTTACTAGTTAGATCTTATGTTGTGTTATCGGTTGTCGGTATCTTGCATGGTGTTTTGTGTTATAAGCTGCAAGGCAGGGATGTCCTTCATTGGATCTCCCTACCTTGACTGCGTCAATTGGTATCAGAGCCAGGTTATAAACATGTTGATCGAAGAAGACCAGTTGTGAACCAGTTGGTTGGAAAGGAAGTTGAGGCAGTGCAAGGCTTGCAAGAAGACCATCGAACCTAGAGCTTAACCTTGAGGCAATTAGTGGGTGGAGACTTGAATAGATAGTTGAACTAAGGCAAGCTGCAAGGTGGACCGATAGATTCATCAAGGAGAGGCAACTGGAACCTGTGGTCAGACCGTCGAACCCCTGAGGAAATTGCAAGTACCTACTAACAAATCACCGAACCAGATCAAGTGATGGGACTCACTTTTGAATTAACCCCAAGAGTCTGATGCAGGAGCACCAGAGTAGTTCAAACCACATTTGTATTTGATCCCAATAAGATATTGATATTGATATCAGTCTGGTGTTGGTATGTTCTTATCGGTTGATCTTACAGTGTATGGAGTGAAGATGAATCGAGTTGTGGGTGGTTTTTGTAACTTGCGAATCACTGAGCAATGTTGTTTTGGGCCTTGAATGATATTTCTGGAGGATCACGTGAAGTTTTATGCATTTGAAGATGTTCTTGGTAATTTGGGCTGACATTTTATCATTTACACATTTAATCTTGAACCGGTTGGTCTTTGGCCGACTTGATCAAGTTGTTATTTCTTGTGGATGGTATAAAGGAAAATTTTGAGATTCATTTTAGGGGATGGAGGTCTGAGGAAGAAGAGATCAAGCAAAGATGTAGTTTTCAAAGAGATTATGGTCTAGGGGGACTAAAGTCCAGAAGGACTAAGGTCCGGATCAATGCAGAACAGTGCAGACTGTTACCAGAGGCCTATTTGTTGAGCAGAATATTTGCAGATCTTAGATTTGTGTTGTATAGATTGTTTTGTAGTCCTGGGCTACGGTCCACCATGTGTAACCACTAAAGGCATATGTAATTCATTAAATGTCTATAATGATTGATTTATCCAGTTACTAGTTATATTGTGTGTTACTTCTACCGGTTAGGGTTGCTCTTTATCTATTTATCAGTTAGATCTTATGTTGTGTTACCAGTTGTCAGTACCTTGCATGGTGTTTTGAGTTATAGGCTGCAAGGCAGGGATGTCCTTCATTGGATCTCCCTACCTTGACTGTGTCACAAGTGCATGAAGGTCTAATACAAAACGCACATGTTACAAATAGTATAATGTCTCAATACACCTATTGTCAAGGCACACCATGATATAAGAAATTATGGCAACCAAAATGGTGTGTTATATGGAACAATAGAACTATAAGAAATTAATAGACACTTGCACACAATTATAAAAAATACGCAACAAAAAATGATCTATTAAGTTATGCAACTTTGAAGCCAATAGGGTTTAGGGAGAGCGCAATAGGATATAGGGATAGTCACTAACTCATTTGGGTGCATTTTCCGATGAACATTTTCGACGAACTATAGGATTTATTTCATTTTGTTGGATCTTACAAGGCAACTTGTGTCAAAAATAAATAAATAAAATATTGCCTGACGTTCGTCAAAATTTTGACGAAACCAGTTATCATCAAAATCTTGTTCGACGTTCGTCAGAATTATGACGAAAAACAGAAAAGTGAAAAAGTGAAAAAAAAACCACGCGCGAACAGTGTTTTCCGTACTTGCGACATCATTTTGCTTGGTTTGTGAAGGTTATAGACTGAATTTTCCATAGCCTGATTTTTTTGCCTGTGAAGCAAAATCATGTCAGATAATATCAACGAAGAACAAAATAAGGAGACAATTGTTAGATTGTGGTCTAGCTTGAAAAGAAAAGGTGATGTGAAATGTTATTGTCCCTGCAAAAATTGTAAGGGCTTAAAGACTAGAAGATTTTCAATCACAACAACTGAGAAACATTGTAGGCAACATGGTCACATTGAAGGGGGGCATGATTATCGTGCATTGGTAAGTTGTTCATTATATGTGTTTTTATTGATTGCATTTGTAAATGTTTATATCATTTTAACAATTTATATACATAAAAAAACACTTGTTAATGAGATCATGATCATGGTCTATTTATGTTGATCATTTTTATATAGGTGGGGCGCCCTAGGGCACATGATATTGACTACCACGACCCAGAGAATGTGGTTTTCCAAGTGGAGGAACATGGAGGTGTGAATATCTAAGTTGAAGATAATGATCCTATGGAAGAAGATGATCATGCGCCAGAAAACACAATTGAAGATGATGGTACAAATACATTGATCCATGACACATTTAGTACTAGCGTAACTGATCATAATGATCAAGATGACTTTGATATTGTTCATGATTTACTTGTACTTGAGAAGGCATACGAGCCCCTTTACAAAGGCTCCCAAACAACTCTTCTCTCTGATGTATTATTGTTGGTGAACTTGAAGGTTATGAATGGTTTATCCAACATAACAATCTCATGTATGTTAACGTATGTCATATATGTCATCTTTTTTCATCTATTTTTGTTGTTATTTCATCACTAGTAAATAAAAGGTGAAATATGTACCATTAATATTCTTTATATTAACAAAAAAAAATTGTTCTAGATTGATAGATGATTTTTTGTTACCACCATCAAATATTCTACCTTGCTCATATCGAGAATTATCTGCCATTATGAAAGATATTGGAATGAAGTATCAAGAAATAGATGTGTGTCCCAATGATCAAATTATACATCATAAACAACATGAATTTGCAACAAAATGCCTTGAATGTCATATCAATAGATATCGAACAGATCAACTAACAGAAAAGGTGCCTCGCAAGGTTCTTCGTTATATTCTCATTATTCTGCATTTGCAACGATTATTTAGGTGCGAAAGCTTGGTGCAATTTATGGATTACCATGCATGCAATAAAAGGTGAGATGACATTCTTCGAATGGCTACGGATGGTTCTGCATTTACGGACATACAGGAAAAATGGACACACTTTAAAAAAGAACCTCATAATCTTAGGCTTTCATTGGCAGCAGACGGTGTCAATCTATTTGGAGAGCTGAGATCTATTTGCTCAGTGTGTCATGTTTTTGTTATCAATAATAACATTCCTCCATGGGGTAAGTGCACAAAGATGGTGGTCAAAAAGGGGGTATAAGTGGACACTTTTTTTTTTCTAAAATCAGGTGAACCTGAACTTGGAGGCAAAATTTGAAAGTCATCCACTCAAGATATGAAGATAATCAAACAACAAATATTGTAGTACTCTGAATCTAGTTTCCAAACTACTAAACTTTTTCAAAATTGGATAAGATTAAGGAGGTAAAATCCTTCGCGCACGAAAAATAGACCCTGATTTTTTCTAAAAAAACTTAACATAGTGTCTAACGTGCGCATCAAAAAAGTCATGTAAGATTTAGTATTTTGACAAATCCTTTGGCAGAAAGATATTTAAGAGTGAGCACTATAAGATGTGTATTTTTTTGTAATTTCTTATTGAGTATTTTTTTTTATGATTTTTCCAATCGAGTGTTGGCACTTTTGATGTTTATGTTGTGATTGTCATTGATGGACACACACTTGCATTGAGATCCTCTTTATCTGTATGAGTTAGAGCACAACCAGTATTTGTTCCAACCGATATGTTGTATTATAGTACTTAGACTATTGATGTTTTGCAGAATGTGTTTCTTGGTCTGAAGTGGCATGTTGACCCCAAGCAGTTCATAGATCCCAAGTGGTACGAGGGATTAAAGCAACATAACACATTTTTACCAGTCTTCATTTTTGTCGAACCGGCAACCGACATTTTGTATGAACTGGTAATACTCTGTGATGAGTTACCATCCACCGATTGTTTGACGGTGCTGACACTTTAACGGTGCTTTTTGTGTCATGGTACCAAGTATGTCCAGGTTCATTGAACCTAGGAAATCGTAATGTAATCCTATTGGACTGACATGAAATCAAATTCTTTTATAAGGACATCATGTCTAGGGTTTTAGGTTGTTGCTATCATTGATATTGTTGCTAGGGTTTAAGGTGGTTGAGGAGTTGGAGAGAATATGAATGTGTAGAAGACTGAAGTAATGCTGGAGTGCATTAAGAACGAACTATCAAGGATCTAACCGAGCAGTTTGTGCTACTAGCTAGATCAAACACTTGTTGATTACTCACATCTTTGACAAGTCTGTAGCCCTTAACCGGGTAGGCCCAAAAGCCTTTTTTAAATCCTCTAATAAGGTGGTTCACATCTGTGGATCTAAAATCCTCTAGCAAGGTAGTCCTTAATCGGACTTATCTCCTAACAGAGATTGAGATTCCTAACAGGATTTGTTCTGGTAAAAAACATTGTAAGACCTTAACCAGTCTGACCTTAACTGGTCTGGTTCCTATTCTGCAGATAGTTACTTGTGAGTTCCATCTCACCGTGGTTTTTCCCAATTGGGTTTCCATGTCAAAATATCTTGTGTTATGGTGTTTGTGCTTCTGTGGGTGAATGCATTATTAGCTATTTGGTTTGCATGTTTGTTAACTGGTTTTTCTATTAAACTATTTTACCGGTTTACTGTTAATCTTGCAAAGTGTTTAAGTGCAAATATTTTTGGCATACTAATTTACCCCCCCTCTTAGTATTCATCAATTGGTATTAGAGCCAACCTTTCTATAAGTTTAACCACTTGGAAAGAGATATGGGGGAATACACTTTGAGGGAACTTACCCACCAACTCACTCAGTCTGAGCAAGCCTATGATGATCTTATGGTCAAATACAAGGCATCTCAAGCAAAAAGAAGAGAACATGCAAAAAAGCTGATGGAGCTATCTGAAAATAGTTCTTCAGATGAAGCAGACATGGAAGCCCAATTGCAGAAGTAAATAAGTTGAATGAATCAAACTCCAACCTGACAAAGGAGTTGGAAGGACTAACTATCTGGATGTGTCAAGAGCTTGAGAACCGGAGGAAAGCTGAAGATTTGGTGAGAGAAAGATATGATGAGATCTCCAAGCTGAAACAAGAGATCAGTGCCCTAACTGCTCAGCTCCATGCAAGCAAAGTGGAAAAGGAAGACATGCAAGGAGAACTGAACATTGCCATCTCTGAGAATGAAAACCTGTTGGAAACAAATCCTGTTGTTTCCAAAGAACTCTCTGATTCAAAGGAAATACTTGCTAAGTTCAACAAGAGCACTGTTAAGCTAGAGCAAAAGCTTGAATCTGCCAAACCGGTCAAGAATACCAATGGACTTGGTTATTCCAGTCATGAGGAAGGTGAGACCTCTGGTACAAATGCTGGAACATCAAAGAAACAACCGACATCAAAGGATAAAGGTAAGCAAAAGTTTAAACCTGTTTGCTTTAACTATCTTAAAGAAGGACATACTGCAAATGTGTGTAGGAGTAAGGCTTACAACAATTTTCCTTATTTCCTAAATGATAAGCCTAGATCCTATAGATTTGATGGTAACTGTTATGCATGCAACAAGTATGGGCATAGAGCATCTGAATACAGGTCTATTATGAATAACACTGGAAGATATCCTCAGAGGACCCAAGGAATTGGTCCTGAACCTTATGTGAATCGGAATCACAACCGGTTTAATGCCTTCAATCATCAGCAAAGAAGCGGTGGCTATCAAGCGGCAACCAGATGGAGAACAAACTGTATGGTATGTCATGGTCATGGTCACACTACTACAACATGCAAAAGGAAGAATGGAGACATGAACAATGGACCTTGGACAGTACCTGGATTGGTTTGCTATCACTGCAACAAACCAGGTCACATTGTCAGATTCTATAGGTCAAGAAAGGACATATCTGATGATATACCGGTCACTCCAGAAGGAAACATTAATGTTGACACTATTCAAGCAGACATGAACAAAACCTGGAAGAAGAAACTAGCAGTGTTACAAGAGGAACCGGTTTCTGCACCTAGTGTGGAAATCACGAAACCGACAAACTAAGCTTCAGAAAAGCTTAGGGGGAGCAAACGGCGAAATGTTTCAAACCCCTGGTTTACACCGGTAAAAGACCTTAACCGATATGTGATACCTGTCGTCTGGTAGAAGACCAAAAATGGTAAAAAAAAAAAAAGGTAAATTAGGGTTTACACCCTAATGGAGGAGCATTAATGATGGTAGGTGAGGAATATGTTTAAAAGCATTTTTCAAATCATTTCTCACTATCAGTTTTCGAGCGAAGAAATATTTTTCAAAGAGTAGAGTGATGAAAAGGTGATTTGAGCAGAGATTTTGAGAAATTGAGAAACCGCGAAAGAGATTCAAATTCAAACTGGAAACGGTCAAGTGGAGAACACAAAGCGGTGATTCAGCAACCGATGGAGTGTGAAGTGAAGGAGAATTGGCAAGCCCTAATTTCACGTATTTCTTGAGTTCTTAAAATTTCTATCATGGCTTCTGCATCTCATACCAGTTCTAGTGCATCTATCGAGTCTGCAAGTTTTATTCAATGAAAGTCCAAGTATAATGCCCTATCACAAGTTCCAGCTGATGTGATAGTAGAAGAGAGAATTTCTGACTACATAGATTTCAAGATTAAAGACCTAGGGTCTCTAGCTATCCACACCCAGTTAGGTTTATTTTGTGGAAAGGATAAGAAGATCAAACTGGAGTACAATATTTTGGAGAAGAAAAAGCTCCACAATGTTATTTACTTCCTGGAGGATTTCACAGAGGATCATATAAGGATCATTATGAGCAGAGTGCATGGTGATAAGATGTACCTAGAGAGAACACATGATATCACGCCACAGGCAATTCATGCAGTCACCAGATTCTACAACACAGGGGAAGTAACAGCCCTAAGGACAGTAAGAAAAACTGAAATGTCCAAGCTCACCTGTTCGGTGAGCGATTCACGAGGCATGACAGTCAAGGATGATCTGGTGAAGTATGCATGTATGGTGATTGGATACCGGACATTCTCAGCCAGCAGAATTAACTCTGTATCTGCTGCAGCGGTAAATGTCACTTACCGGATGATAAAGGAGGATGCATCATTTGATCTGTGCACCGGTATGTAGAGACAACTCCTATTGAAACTGAAGTCGATCAAATAGGATAATGCACTAAGGTTCAAGTTTGGACAACTACTGGTTGGGTTGTTCTTCTATTTCCAAGGCTACTTTCCAGGAGTAGGAGATGTCCAATGGTCTGCTGACCAACCAGTGACCAAGCAAATCAAGGAAAGCATTGAAGCAATTGGAACCAATTACCCTGATATTCTAAACAAGTATTTTGATGAGTTCAAATGGAAAATGAGCCAAATAATGAGGATATCAGGTGACATCATCAAGAAATATGAAGACGATATCTTCTTCACCATCCAAGTAGATAAATGCATAATGAAGGTTGTTGAACCTAGACACGAAAAAGTGGAGCCAATGGGCTATGAGGTGATGAATGATATGCTGGAAGGGTATGCCTCCACCCTTATTGCCTTACCGCTTGATCCTAAGGCAAAGAGAACTGACACATACCTAGAGAGGATAACACCAGTTGAGTAACCACCAACAAAGAAAGAAAAAGAACTGGCAGTGAAGAAGGCAAAGGCAGTGCCTGCAACATCAGCACCGGTTACTACTGCAACTCCAAAAGTGACCAAGTGGTCACCAGCCAAGAAGAAACCAAAAGCAACATCGGCTAAAGTGTTCGAGAGAAAGAGGAAGACAAGGAATACCTCTCTAGACTCAGAAGAAATTGTGTCTAAGGAAAAGCCAAAGAAAACACGTCAAGCAAAGAGGAAGACAAAGAATGAACCAGAATCATCTACACCAGTAAATATAGATATCTCTTCCTATAAACCTTTAACACATTGTCAAAGAACAATAAAGAATATTAGGAGAAAAGTGCAACATGACTTAATTGAGTGTTTTGATGACTTTAATGATGATGAAAAGGAAGCATTCGAAAAGGAAATAATTCAGTATTTATGTGTTAATGACCGGTTGCCCTCAGAGATTAAACCTCAGACACCAAATTCTTTATATATGTCATTAGATAATAGATGGCGCATTGCCATAGAAAAGGAACAAGAAATTAGGGAGAAAGTTTTTGCATAGTACTTTCTCGACCTGCCAAATTCTGAATTGTTTGATGTTATTGACCAAAATAAAGGACTCTTCTTCACTAGAAGAAGAAGACTCTAGCTGTTAGAAGGTAGAGTTGATGATGTTGGAAAAGACACTCATCTGTATATGAGAATTGTTGTCCAGACTCACAAAGCACATCTAGCCAACTGGAAAGCTGAAAAAGAACCGGTTATATCCAAACCGGATGAAGTATTTAATGATGAAGGAAATCCGGTTGTTGAACCGATTGACACCATTGATGTCGATGCTCTGGACATAGAGGATATTACTCAGGAAACACCATCTAAGGCAATAGGATAGGAGCAATAGGCTAAACAGGTTGATAAGCAAGCCGAGGACAGACAGGAAGTGGCAAAGGAAGAGGTCGTGCAGAGGAAAAAGGATGAAGAAGAGAAACGGAAAAAGGATGAAGAAGAGAAGAAGAAGAAAGATGAAGAAGAGAGAAAGAAGAAGGATGAAGAGGAGAAGAAGAAAAAGGATGAAGAAGAGAAATGGAAAAAGGATGAAGAAGAGAAGAAGAAGAAAGAAGATGAAAAGAAAAAGAAAGAAGAGGAAGACAAAGAAGAGGAGAAGAGGAAGGAAGCAGAGAGGAAGAAAAAGTGGTGCAGGGCACCTAGACATGAACATGATTTTTCCTTTCAAGTTTTTTGTTTTCAGTTTGCATGATGTAATAAGGATGAATTTCAATCATCAATAGGTGTAATTGATCCTTTTTGTGTGGTCAAGGAACTCTAAGGTCATTCTATAAACCTAGAGTTAGCCTTAGTCCACTAGGATCCTTCTAGGTCCAATAGGGCATTTTCTCATATCAATGAGTTTTGGCATTAGGAGGTAGATTTCTAAAGTTTAGTAGTCATTTTAGACATTTTGGAACCATTTAGAAGTCTGAAATCATTTAGGAGTCATAAAATGCAAAAAAATGCAAAAATTGCAAAAAGTGCTATGACAACATTTAGCAACTTTGACAACTTTTTTAAAAAGTTGTTAAACGATGATTCTAACTGCCCCAACCCCCTCAATTCAGTTTAAACTGATGTAGGACACCTATTTAGGCCCTCACATTGATTCCCAAGGGGTTGGATGAAGTTGGAGCAATTTGTATGGAGAAGACACTTGAAATTTTTGAATAAAAAACCAGTTTTCTGAGAAAAAACATGATTGTACAGATCTGTACGGACTGTAAAATCAAAAAATAGGTCCATGGTTGCATAGAAATGTGAGATACCTTTCATTTGGGTCTGATTTGAGTGAATTTGGAGTTGTATTGTGAAAGTTATTGAATTTTTTCTAAAATTGTTGTAGAAACCTAGGGTTTTAAGGGTTTTGTGACTAAATGGACAATATCTTGCAATTTGAGAGGTATTAATTCAAACCCCTTTCAAATTTGCAAGGTCTGATGATGTATTTTAATATCCCAAATGCTTAGGATCTGGTGAAGGCATTTTCATGGTGTACTTGCAAGCCCTAGGTTGAATATCCTCATGTATTCAACCAAGCAAATCGGTTTGTATGGAAGAAATGGTTTGGGGCAGCAGTAAGAAAGGCCCTAAAAAACCATTGGAACTTGTATTAGAAGGGTGAATACACCTTCCCAAATCACTGCCCTAGTCTTATGTACCCATCATTAAACTTTATGCTTGTGTTCCATGCCTAGTCTGGCCAATTAGGCCTGTGAGCCGTGTAGGGTTTGGTGGTGCAAGAGTGGATTGAGGCTCTGCCCTTTTGGGAGTTGTGTTGTCACCTTGAAGAGGTCCTAAATCAGTCAAAATAGCAGCAAGTTGTTTGAGAAATTAATCTTTTGTTACCCGATTTCCAGTTGTGAGACCTAGTAGCCTAGTAAGCCTAAAAGTGAAGTTGGTGTTGTAGGGTTTGGGGAGTCAAACCAGTTGTTGGATTTTGGTTGTTTAGGGTCATATAAGGTTTCCCTACTACTATTTATCATCAGAGAGTGGATTTGAGGCATTTTCCTTGTTTGAGCCTCATTAAGGGATTGAGTCACTGAATCAACTTTTGAGTTTAAGTTGAGTAACCCATAAGGGATTGGGTTTGGCCTTGGATAGGTCTTAAGGATTGTGTGAGGGTGGTCTTACACTTCCTTTCTAGGTGTGGGTAAGGTAGACTAGGCTGGAATAGTCAGCTTTTGAGTCTGAAAGACTGTGAGCCTATTTGACACTTCCTATTGTGTGCACTCTGCATCAAGTGGTATCAGAGAACTACTAAGATCCCAGGTGGTGGAAGATGTCAGAAAATGAAGGAAATGATGGGGATGAATTCCCTCAAAATGTTACCAATAAGGAGTTAGCCAAAATGCTCAAGGAGCACCTTGCAAAGAGCAAGAAGATGGAGATGGAGTTGGAGAGACTCAAGCAGAGACAAGAAGGAAGAAGGGAAGAAGAGGAGTATGAGGAAGAAGAAGAAGAGATACCTGTATCTCGGTTGGAGAGGTTGAACATATCAGTAGACCAAAGACATTTCTTGGAGGCTCTTCAAAGAGTAGGAAGAAAGGATAACAAACTAGATGTCCCTATGTTCATGGGAAAGATGAATGTGGAAGAATGCATGGATTGGGTGGAAGCCCTTGAAAACTACTTTGAGTGTGATGATACACCTGAGAGTTCAAAGGTGAAGATAGCCAAATCAAAGATGAAGGGTCCAACATTGAGTTGGTGGAACTTCCTACAGAATGAGAGGGTTGAGAACAACAAGGCACCTATCACCACGTGGAAGAGGATGTTGGCTGAGATAAAGAAGCAATTTATACCAGAAGACTATGAAGTTGCCCTCCACAAGAAGCTACATAACCTGAAACAAAAGGATATGGATGTTAATACCTATACAAAGGAATTTCACAAACTAACCTTGAAAACTAAAATATCTGAAACTAAAAATCAGAAGTTGGCTAGGTACTTGAATGGATTGAAATATAGTATTCAAGATGAGTTAAGCCTGTTTAATCCTGAATCAGTCCATAGGTGTCATCAAATGGCATTGAAGATAGAAGAAAAACAAAGAAAGAGAGGTGAGAAAAGCAATAGGGGTGGTAGAGGTAATCAGAACTTTAGGGGTAGAGGCAGATTTCAAGGCAGAAGTTCATCATCAAGACCACAAGGTGAAGGCAGCCAACAAGATGTTGAGAAAGATTCGAGTTATAGAAGCAATCCTAGAGGTGGAAGAGGCAATGGAAGGGGTAGATTTGGAGGTAGAGGCCCTAATGTATTCACTGGGAGATGTTTCTCATGTAACCAAGTAGGTCACCTGTCATTTAGGTGTCCTGAGAAAGCAAGCAGCAATTCAAGCCAGCAAGGAGAAAGAAGGGTGCAGCTAGCCCAAGATGATGACCAACAAAGTACCACTTCATATCACACCTCCTCGTCAAGACCTGCTGATCCAGTAAATGGATAATGTATTATGTTCAATAGAACATTGTTGACAGCAATCAATAAGGAGCCACCACAAAGAAAGTCTTTGTTCCGAACCAAATGTTTGGTGAATGGTAAAGTATGCAAGGTAATAGTTGATTCTAGTTCTACTAAGAACTTGGCTTCTACTGAGATGATTGAGAAGTTAGGATTGAAGAAAATACCTCATCCTAACCCTTATAAAGTATCATGGTTGAATAAGGAGCAGCAAACATTAGTTGATGAGCAATGTTGGGTCAGTTTTTCAATCGGTGGTTATGAAGACAAATTTTTATGTGAAGTAGTGATTGTGGATGCCTGCCATATTCTTCTAGGGAGACCTTGGCAGTATGACACGAGTGCTCAACATGATGGCAAGAGGAATGTGTATCACATCAAGAAGAATGGTGAAAATTTCACATTGACTTTCTTACCGGCTGATGGACAGGAAAAGAACTCGACTAGCAGTGTGATGCTGGTTGGACAGCAGGAGTTCATGAAAGGCCTAAAGGAGGAGTACACAATGTGTTTTATTGTTGTGGTGAAGCCTAAGGACAACATACCCAAGCAAGAGAAAAATCAGAATTTGTTGAAGAATGTAGGCCCCAAGGAGATTGTTGATTTGTTGGATCAGTATAAAGGAATTGTTGCAAATGGTACCAATGATGTTTTACCCCCTGAAAAGATGATCAGTCATTGTATAGATCTGATCCCAGGAGCCACTTTGCCTAATAAGGCTGCTTACAAACTCACCCCTGAACAAAATGCAGAAATAGCAAGGCAGATTCAAGAATTGTTGGAGAAGGGTTTCATAAGGAAAAGTATCAGTCCCTGTGTTGTACCAGCAATCCTTGCACCTAAGAAAGAAGGAACTTGGAGATTATGTGTTGACTCTAGAGCAATCAACAAGATAACCATCAAATACCAGTTTCCTATGCCTAGATTGGAAGATCTCATGGATTGTTTAGGAGGAGCTAAGTACTACTCAAAGATTGACCTCAAAAGCGGATACCATCAGATAAGGATCAGACAGGGAGATGAATGGAAAATAGCTTTCAAGACCAATGAAGGTTTGTTTGAGTGGGTTGTAATGCCTTTTGGTTTATCTAATGCTCCTAGCACTTTTATGCGCTTGATGAATGAAGTCCTAGCACTTTTCATTAACAAGTTTGTTGTAGTATATATGGATGATATTTTGGTGTTTAGCAACAGCAAGGAGGAGCACCTCAAACACCTAGACATGGTCCTCAAGAAACTCCATGAAGAGCAACTGAAAGTCAACCTTGAGAAGTGTTCATTCAGGCAAGAAGAGTTGGTTTTCCTAGGATTTGTCATCTCAAAAGGTAATTTGAAAATGGATCCATCCAAGGTTGAAGCCATCCTGAGTTGGCCAACACCTACCAATGCAACAGAGGTAAAAAAATTTCATGGCTTGTGTAGTTTCTATAGAAAGTTCATTAGAAACTTTAGTGGAATTTGTGCTCCACTCATAGATACCATAAAAGGTGGAAGGAAATGTGTGTTTGTATGGACCAATAAAGCCAGTAGGTCATTTGAGACATTGAAAAGGAAGATTGCAGAACTTCCCACCCTTGTACTTCCAGATTTTCATAAAGTCTTTGTGGTAGAATGTGATGCTAGCAATAGAGCTATTGGAGGAGTCCTAAGCCAAGAAGAGAGGCCAATAGCCTTCTTTAGTGAAAAGTTGAATGAGGCTAAACAAAAGTACTCTACCTATGACCTTGAACTCTATGCTATGGTCCAAGCCTTGAGAAAATGGAGGCACTACCTACTCCCTAAGGAATTTATTGTGTTCACAGACAATCATGCTTCGAGTTTTCTAAATAGGCAGGAGAAACTTCATCATAGACATGTTAAATGGATGGAATTCTTGTAATCTTATGCTTTTACCATAAAACATAAGAAAGGTGTTGCTAATAAAGTTGTTGATGCTTTAAGCAAGAGGAGTTTAACCATCCAAGAAGTTCAATTGGAAAGTGCAGGTATACACACAATAAAGGACATGTATGCTACGGATGATGATTTCATGGAAATCTATAAGGTATGCATGGATAGGACAGCAAGGTATCATACTGATTTTTCTGAGTTTCTGATACAAGATGGATTTTTGTTCAAAGGTAGTTTGCTTTGTATACCTAAAGGATCAATAAGGGAAAATATAATCAAGAAAAAGAATTGTGGGAGTCTAGCAGGTCACTTTGGGATAGATAAAACATTGGAGTTGGTAAGAAGATTTTATTATTGGCCTAAACTTTAGATTGATGTAAGAAAGTTTGTTGAGACTTGTTTTATTTGTCAGAGGGCCAAGGGCCAAACATATAATGCAGGATTATATACACCATTACCTATCCCTTCAAAGCCATGGGATTCAGTAAGTATGGACTTTGTGCTTGGTCTTCCAAGAACCAAATCTGGTTATGACAGTGTGTATGTGGTTGTGGACAGATTTTCCAAGATGGCTCACTTTATTCCTTGCAAAACCACTCATGATGCTTCACATGTTGCAGGTTTATTCTTTAAAGAGGTAGTTAGACTTCATGGATTACCTATGTCAATCATATCAGATAGGGATCCTAAGTTTATAGGTCACTTTTGGAGAACCTTATGGAAAAAGCTTGGAACCAATGTTGCCTTATCTTCAGCATATCACCCTCAATTAGATGGACAGACTGAGGTTATCAATAGGTCACTTGGAAACCTCTTGAGATGCCTAAAACAAGAATATGATTCAATTTGGGATTCTATCTTGGCACAAGCTGAATTTTCTTACAATGATTCCATTAACAGGAGTACAGGTATGACACCTTTTCAAGTTTTTTATGGTGTACACCCTAGAGGGATAATGGAACTCAGAGATGTTAGTCATTTGGAGAAGAGTGCTTTGGCTGAAGATTTTGTAGAGGTTATGAAGGATGTGCATGAACAAGTTAAGAACCGGTTGCAACATACCACAGAAAAGTATAAGGCAGCAGCAGATAAGAAGAGAAGAGATTTGCAATTCAAAGTGGGTGATCTAGTGATGGTGCATTTGAAAAGGGAGAGGTTACCTAAGGAGAAATATACTAAGTTGCTGATGAAGAAGCAAGGTCCTTGCAAGATCCTCAAGAAGTGTGGCAACAATGCCTACAAAGTGGACTTACCTTCTTCTATTGGTTTGTCACCTAATTTTAATGTTGTTGACTTGTATCCTTATAAAGGATCTGTAGATGATGTTTTTGTTGTAGGTGAATCAGATTTCCAGCAAGATGAGTCACTCAAGAAGATATCTCAGCCATCCATGTTAGAGATTGAGAGCATTCTTGACAAGCGGGTGATCAAACACATAAGGAGGAAAGTGTATTATGAGTACTTGGTCAAATGGAAACACCAACCCATGGAGGAAGCCACATGGATGACTAAGGAGGCCATTGAAAAGGTAGGGTTTCAATTTGAGAGCATTCCAACTCAAGGGACTTGAGTTCTTTTGAACCTGTGGAGCATGGTGCAGGGCACCTAGACATGAACATGATTTTTCCTTTCAAGTTTTTTGTTTTCAGTTTGCATGATTTAATAAGGATTAATTTCAATCATCCATAGGTGTAATTGATCCTTTTTGTGTGGTCAAGGAACTCTAAGGTCATTCTATAAACCTGGAGTTAGCCTTAGTCCACTAGGATCCTTCTAGGTCCAATAGGGCATTTTCTCATATTAATGAGTTTTAGCATTAGGAGGTAGATTTCTAATGTTTAGTAGTCATTTTAGACATGTTGGAACCATTTATAAGTCTGAAATCATTTAGGAGTCATAAAATGCAAAAAAATGCAAAAAGTGCTATGACAACATTTAGCAACTTTGACAACTTTTTTGAAAAGTTGTTAAATGATGGTTCTAACTACCCCAACCCCCTCAATTTGGTTTAAACTGACGTAGGACACCTATTTAGGCCCTCACATCGATGCCCAAGGGGTTGGATGAAGTTGGAGCAATTTGTATGGAGAAGACACTTGAAATTTTTGAATAAAAAACCAGTTTTCTGAGCAAAAACGTGATTGTACAGATCTGTACTGACTGTAAAATCATAAAACAGGTCCATGGTTGCATATAAATGTGAGATACCTTTCATTTGGGTCTGATTTGAGTGAATTTGGAGTTGTATTGTGAAAGTTATTGAATTTTTTCTAAAACTATTGTAGAAACCTAGGGTTTTAAGGGTTTTGTGACTAAATGGACAATATCTTGCAATTTCAGAGGTATTAATTCAAACCCCTTTGGAATTTGTAAGGTTTGATGATTTATTTTAATATCCCAAATTCTCAAGATCTGGTGAAGGCATTTTCATGGTGTACTTGCAAGCCCTAGGTTGAATATCCTCATGTATTCAACCAAGCAAATCGGTTTGTATGGAAGAAATGGTTTGGGGCAGCAGTAAGAAAGGCCCTAAAAAACCATTGGAACTTGTCTTAGAAGGGTGAATACACCTTCCCAAATCAGTACCCTAGTTTTATGTACCCATCATTAAACTTTATGCTTGTGTTCCATGCCTAGTCTGGCCAATTAGGCTTGTGAGCCGTGTAGGGTTTGGTGGTGCAGGAGTGGATTGAGGTTCTGCCCTTTTGGGAGTTGTGTTGTCACCTTGAAGAGGTCCCAAATTAGTCAAAATAGCAGCAATTTTTTTGAGAAATTAATCTTTTGTTACCCGATTTCCAGTTGTGAGACCTAGTAGCCTAGTAAGCCTAAAAGTGAAGTTGGCGTTGTAGGGTTTGGGGAGTCAAACTAGTTGTTAGATTTTGGTTGTTTAGGGTAATAGAAGGTGTCCCTACTACTTTTTATCATCAGAGAGTGGATTTGAGGCATTTTCCTTGTTTGAGCCTCATTAAGGGATTGAGTCACTGAATCGACTTTTGAGTCTAAGTTGAGTAACCCATAAGGGATTGGGTTTGGCCTTGGATAGGTCTTAAGGATTGTGTGAGGGTGGTCTTACACTTCCTTTCCAAGTGTGGGTAAGGTAGACTAGGTTGGAATAGTCACCTTTTGAGTCTGAAAGACTGTGAGCCTATTTGACACTTCCTGTTGTGTGCACTCTGCATCAAAAAGGAAGAGGAAGATAAGGAATAGGAGAAGAAGGAAGCAGAGAGGAAGAAGAAGGAAGAGAAGGATAAGGAAGTGGAGAAGAGGAGATAAGTGGAGAAGAAGAAAGTGGAAGAGGACAAGGCAGGAGAAGCGGAGAAGAGCACCCAGATGGAGACTCCGAAGGCAACCGGGAGTCAAGCTAAACCAGTTGATCTCACCAGTCCTATCGATCTCCAGTCTGCAAGTGAAATGGAGCTAATGCAGAGCATCAAGGTTTCTCAAGAGGGCCTTGAAATCATTCAAAGGAAGAAGGAGCAAGATGTAATTCAAGCTACTGTGGAAACTCTTACCGGTTTGATACCCGGTACAAATCTTCCCAACACCGATTCATCACTAGCTAAACTCAAGCTCCTATGCACAGTAGTGGATGATCAGGTGCAGAGCCTTGAAGAGGCAGCAGAGGCTAATGTCAAGAAGGAGCATCAAAAATCTCTTAATATAGCTCTAGTGAAGAAGTTGAATGAGCTCCAGACTAAACTAAAGAAAGAACAAAAGGATATAAGGGACGCTCTAGATGAGGGGAATCTGCTACTCAGCAAGATCTACCAACCCCATATGTTCTATGATGATGTGATAGCTCATAAGGAAAAGCTTCAAACGAACTTACAGTCCTACATGAGCACATTCAAGCCACCTTATGATTCCTTTACAGCTTATGGGCAAACCGTTCACCAGTTTCACATCCAGTCAGCAAAAATGGAGCAAGAGATCAGCACTCGGTCTAGAGATTTGTAGGAGCTACAACTGGTTCTACTCCCACGATTACAAATTCTTCAGAAGTGCTATCTGAACCTGAATGCCTTAATAGTTACACAGGAGATGAGCACAATTGATGCCATGGAAGAACAGGTCTCCCAGATGCAGACAGAGAAAGAAGTAGCCACCTCCCTACTTGAGTCCTGGTCTTTGTCGATGAAACAATTCTTGCAGGAATTTAAATCTATTTTTGACAAGTATCATTCCTTATTGTCATAAACTTTTATTATTTCAATATTAAATGAAAATAGGGTTGTCCAGCTGTGCTTTTTCATTGTTGGTAAAGGGGGAGAAGAATTCTATTTGGGAGAAGTATTTGGTAATCAAAATTTTGATTTGATTATATGCTCTAAATATCTCAATGTTTATGCTCTATATGCAAAATTATTATACATTGTATTGTCAAAGGGATAGTGTATATGCTTAGGGGGAGCAATTTTGCAAATGGCATGATTTTATTGTAAAACACTTAGATGTCAAAATTTTATTTTCCTAAGTGTTGCCATCAATGCCAAAGGGGGAGATTGTTGGCACTTTTGATTTTTATGTTGTGATTGTCATTGATGGACACACACTTGCATTGAGATCCTCTTTATCTGTATGAGTTAGAGCACAACCGGTATTTGTTCCAATCGGTATTTTGTATTATAGTACTTAGACTATTGATGTTTTGTAGAATGTGTTTCCCGGTCTGAAGCGGCATGTTGACCCCAAGCGGTACGAGGGATTAAAGTGGCATAACACATTTTTACCAGTCTTCATTTTTGTCGAACCGGCAACCGGCATTTTGTATGAACCGGTAATACTCTGTGATGAGTTACCAATCGGCATTTTGTGGTGAGTTACCATCACGGTGCCGAGACATTAACGGTGCTTTTTGTGTCATGGTACCAAGTATGTCCAGGTTCATTGAACCTAGGAAATCATAATGTAATCCTATTGGACCAACATGAAATCAGATTCCTTTATAAGGACATCATGTCTAGGGTTTTAGGTTGTTGCTATCATTGATATTGTTGCTAGGGTTTAAGGTGGTTGAGGAGTTGGAGAGAATATAAATGTGTAGAAGACTGAAGTAATGTTGGAGTGCATTAAGAATGAACTATCAAGGATCTAACCGAGCAGTTTGTGCTACTAGCTAGATCAAACACTTGTTGATTACTCACATCTTTGACAAGTCTGTAACCCTTAACCAGGTAGGCCCAAAATCCTTTTGTAAATCCTCTAACAAGGTGGTTCACATCTGTGGATCTAAAATCCTCTAGCAAGGTAGTCCTTAATCGGATGTATCTCCTAACAAAGATTGAGATTCCTAACATGATCTGTTCTGGTAAAGAACATTGTAAGACCTTAACTGGTCTGGTTCCTATTCTGCAGATAGTTACTTGTGAGTTCCATCTCACCGTGGTTTTTCCCATTTGGGTTTCCACATAAAAATATCTTGTGTTATGGTGTTTGTGCTTCTGTGGGTGAATGCATTATTAGCTATTTGGTTTGCATGTTTGTTAACCGGATTGTTTGTTAAACTGTTTTACCGGTTTACTGTTAATCTTGCAAAGTATTTAAGTGCAAATATTTTTGGCATACTAATTCACCCCCCCCCCTCTTATTATTCATCATCAAGCACATCCTGAAAATTAGGTACTTGTTCATGCACGAAGTATAAGTTGCACTAAACAAATTGAAAATACAATTTTTTTTTTTAAATTGTAAAGAATCAAGTGCACTACAATAATATATAAAGTTTTTTAAATTTGTATAAGGTTATCAAAAGTTATTAAAAATATGGTGCACCTATGTCTGTGAGAACTATGGAGACACTGGTAAAAGAAATTTAATAATAATATGTTATTGTTGTTCAAATTTTAAAAAAATTGTATGGTTAGAAAGCTCAGAAGATGGGTGAAAATATGGTGGCAATTTTAGAAATACCCACTTGATGAAGAGTAAACCTGATGATGACAAAGTCAATAAACCAAGTTGATAAATTAAAACACGTCAAAAATGAGGCAAATGGAGGGAAATCAAACTTCCAAACTGTAGCTTTGTCATCTAGTCCTATTTCCAAGCCTAAATAGTCAAAAGCGCATACGGGGTACTTATGTTGTAAGTAGTGGGTACACGCTATGTTTACTATAAACAGCACGTACGCGCTATGTTTACTATAAATAGCACGTATGCACTATGCTTACTATAAATAGCATGTATGCGCTAAGTTTGTTTAAGTTTGTTTAAATTATGTTTATCATGTATGCTCTCCTAAGAAAATTGACTGATGGATTTGTGTGTGTGTTGAATAGGAGGAAGAAGGGTTTGAAATTGAACCACGAGTGCATTACCATGACAAACAAGGAAACGTAGCAATATTCTTCTCGAATGTGTTTTTAATGAGCAAAGAAGATGTGGAAAATAGTTTCAACAAAGCAAAATGATGAGTCAGAGTACCTACAATATTTTTTTCAGAAGGAAACAACTGCTAGGAAGAGAAAGAGGGAGAGTAACACAGAGGATGTCCTAGAGAATGATAGTGGTGGGTATGCGAGAGTTCCCATGTTGTTACACAATGCCTATCACCTAAAGAAATTAAATTTTGTTGTAAGCATGGAAATGGTAGTATATGATGATCATCACTTGTCAAAAGGCTTGAAAGGGTACATACCCATGAAAGAAATCAAGTGTGTAATTCCTACAGTCACAATCGAGATCAGTCCCATAACCTTGCAAATTTAATAGAATCGTATGTTTTAGAAAGGCAATACTCTTATGGTTAGGTCAAGCTCTTACACTTTATTTTTAGTGAAGCCTTGTTGTTTTTTCATTTGGAGTCTCTCGTATGCTGACAATGGTCTAACTTAGCTATATCAAAACTAAACTACTGATGTTCTATTGTATGATGTTTTATTCATAACTTTAAATAATATATCATTTTATTAGCCCACCATATGACCCCTTAGGTGTCATTAGAGGTCATATTGTTTCCTAAGAGGTCATATGGTGTCCTATGACCCCTTAGGACACCATATGACCTCTTAAGACACCATACAACACCATATGGTGTCGTTATGTGTCGTTATGGTGTCCTATGATTCCTTAGGACACCATATGGTGTCGTTAGGGGTCATATGGTGTTGTATGCTCTCTCTCTCTCTCTCTCTCTCTCTCTCTCTCTCTCTCTCTCTCACGCTCTCTCTCTACCTTCCCTCCCTCCCCTTGCTCTCTCTCTCTCCCTCTCTCTCCCTCTTCCTGCTTCCCTCTCTCTCTCTTCCTCTCCCTCCCCCTCCTTCTCTCCCTCTCTCCCTCCCTCCCCCTCCTTCTCTCTCCCTCCCCCCTACTCTCCCCCCTCTCTCTCTCCCTCTCCCTTCCTCCCCCCTACTCTCCCCCTCCTTCTCCCTCCCTCCCCCTCCTTCTCCCTTCCTCCCCCCTCCATCCCCCCTACTCTCCCCCTCCTTCTCCCTCCCTCCCCCCTCTCTCTCTCTCTCCCTCTCTCTCTCCCTCTCCCTCTCCCTCTCCCTCCCTCTACCTCTCTCTCCCTCTCTCGCCTTCTCCCTTCCTTCATATCTCTCTCTCTCTCTCTCTCTCTCTCTCTCTCTCTCTCTCTCTCTCTCTCTCTCTCTCTCTCTCTCTCTCTCTCTCTCCTTCCTTCTCTCTCTCTTCCTCTCCCTACCCCCCTCCTTCTTCTCTTCCTCTCTTCCTCTCTCCCTCCTTCCCTCCCTCTCTCTCTCTCTCTCTCTCTCTCTCTCTCTCTCTCTCTCTCTCTCTCTCTCTCCCTCCCTCCCTCTACCTCTCTCTACCTTCTCTCCCTCCCCCCTCTCTTTCTCTCCCTCTCTCTCCCTCTCTCCCTCTCCCTCCTTCCCTCTCTCCCTCTCTCTCTCTCTCCCTCCCTCTACCTCTCCCCTCTCTCTCTTCCTCTCCCTCCACCCTCCTTCTTCTCTCCCTCTCTACCTTCTTCCCTCTCGCTCTCTCTTTCTCCCTCCCTATACCTCTCTCCCTCTCTCTACCTTCTCTCTCTCTCTCTCTCTCTCTCTCTCTCTCTCTCTCTCTCTCTCTCTCTCTCTCTCTCTCTCTCTCTCTCTCCCTTTTTATTCATATTTTTTCTACTACAAATAGCACGTATGAGGTACTGAACCTATTAGTTCACTGCCCAACCATAACTTTTTTAAGGCGTAGGAGTGCGTAAGCAGTACTTATTACTTGTAAGCGCATGCAGGGTACTGAGCCCATTATTCGCTACCTTGCCATAACATTTTTTAGGCTTAGGAGCACGTACACACTACTTATTAGTACAGAATGGGAAAAAAAATACTATTGGGCTTGCCAACATTTTATGGACTAACAACGCGCACACGGTTATTAATGTAGCTCGTACGCGGTACGTAGATATAGTTTTAGTTTCCCAAGAGCCTCAACGGCCTCAAAAGAAGTTTTTGAGGTCGTTGAAGGCCCCACTGGAACTATGTCTACACTTCTATCACTATTTTATACATAGAAGTAAGTGATTTTTTTGTTTTTGCATGATTCAAATGATTAAATTGTTGTTCTTATTAGTTTTGTCAATAGTATTGTGATTGTTTAATAGTTTAATTCCAAAAAATAGTGATAAGATGCATATTTATGGTTATTTGTTTGTTTATGAACTTTTGTTTACATATATATGTAATATGATTCTATTTAGGACAACCGATATCAACCATGGGAAAGAACAAGCGAGGAACGATGGAACAACGAGAGGTTGAAAAGGAAAGACAAAGGCATCGTATGAAGAAATTATGTGACATAAGAACAATGAGAGAAGAAGGGATGGCATCCTCAACATCTCGATTTGATTTACCAAATGAACATAATGCACCTAATGCAATTGAAGAAGAGACATTTGATTTACCGTATGAACCTAATGCAATTGAATAAGATACTGCATTGAATAATCAATTAAATGATGAACATACACCTTCTCTATTTGATGAATTGAATGTACATAATGCATCGATGTTAACACCTCCTAGAATCATTCGTAGGAAACCAAAGTATCTAATTGACATTGATGAGAATATATTGAAGCCAATGCCCAATAAAATGAATGAATGAACTTGTAGGAGAATGGTTAAAATAATATGGCAAAACTATTTTGAAAACTTAAATCAAACCACAAGAAGTCAATTAATTGTTCAAATGATTAAAAATTTGAATTTTAGAGAGACAATGAAAATTCTAGGCCTAAGATCATCTGAAAGTAATAGTGAAAGAACTATTGTGAGAAATCTATTTGATGCATATCAAGCTATTGGTTCAAAATCACATACTAAAGATTCTAATGCTACTCGATGTGTCATTACATCAACCATAATGAGCAAGAAAATAAAAAAAGATCGTTTGATAAGAAAAACAAGTAAGTCATTAAACGTTAGTAGAACAACATTAAGTAAAGCATTAAAGAGGCGGGAAAAAATAGAGGAATCTAACAATAATTCTCTTTGGGCATTATTGGGTAGACTACCACGCAAAGACAAGGTTGTTGTTGATGCACTAAGAACATTAATTAAAAAAATTTGGCATGACAATACAAGAGTTTTGCCCAACCAAAGAGATGTTGTTAGAAGGCGAATTGGGTCTACAAATCGTGAGCCACATGCCAAACACTATTTGGATATGACTCAAACTAAATTTTATGAAAGATTCCTTCAAAAGTTTCCTCAAATAAGAATTTCTCAAAGATTTTTTGAAATGGCAAAACCTTTTTATATTAAAATTAATCATGTATGCACCACGTGTTGTTGTAGGATGCATATTGAATTTTCCATACACTGTGATATTTTTTATCATATTTGTTCTACTTTGCACACTAACGATGTTTTGCAGGAATGCAATATACAAGCACCTCCTAAGTCGGAAAGAGAATTTATTTCAAGTGTGCTATGTAATAGACATGATGGTTGCATTTATTATAAGATGCCTTGTTTGGAAGGTTCTTGTGCTATATGTGGTGGTTTGTAATGTCTACCAAGATGCGTACATTTGGAGAGCACACATGAAATTGGTACAAAACTAGTTTCTTTCAGAAAATACAAGACAGTCACATATGGAGTTAAAGATGGAAAAGATTTGAAGAGATGTGAGCTAGTGAAAAATGATATATGTGTAGCGGAATTTATGAAAATGTTTCAAGAGAAACTAGTTTATGAGTACATAATGCATACACATAGAGCTCAATGGTTATATGAGAAATTCAAGTTATGTAAGGACACATTTCCTCTTGGCACCATTGTCTCTATCGTTGATTTCATTGAAAATTATACACTACAACCTAAAAATGAAGTGCAATCTATGTATTATCACTCTACACAAGTTTCTATTTTTGTACACATAGCATTCATGTATGCAGATGATAGCACATAGGAGGATAGAAAGGTTGTAAGAGAGTATCACTTCTACATAAGTGATGATCGCACTCATTCATCAGAGTTTGTACAAGGATGCTTTAAAGTTTTCTATGATAGTTTAAGGGAAAGGAACATATGATACAACCAGCACTTAATATGGTCAGATAATTGTACCACACAATTCAAGAATGCAAGTATGTTTTATTGGTTGACAAGGATGCATATGACAAGTGGTGTACAACATTTTTGGAATTTCACTGAGGCTAGACATGGTAAGGGAGAGCACGATGGTGCAGGAGCATGTGTGAAAAGAGCCTTAGCTAGAGAAGAATTGAAGTACGAAGGTGGTGCTAAGTTGATAGATGCAGAAACAATTATGTGATGGTGTAAGTCTACGATGGGTCCAGGTAATCCAGGTACATCAATGGTTCATAGATATTTTTGGTTGATCACTGAATCTAACATTGAAAGTTTTCTATATTATTGTACAGTTGCAGGATCGAGTGGCGTGCACTCATTTATGAGTTCAAATTCAAGTTCACTGGTAATTTATATGAGACAGATGTTATGTTTTTTCTCTTCATGCATGTATTGTTTGTGGGAAGAATGTGAATCACAAGAGTGGGTTGACAAATGGTCTTGTAGACCGTTGGTTCCCATTGATACATATCAAATTCACAAAGCACTATAATTGAGCTAGATGGAGACATCAGTGGATTTTGACCATGTATCTGACCTAGTGGATTCAAGTGATTTTTTGAGTTAATTTTTTTGCAAGTATTCTTTTTGGTTCATTTTGTTGTACATCATACTTTATTTTTGGTATTAATTAACACTTTATAAAATGCAGGTCATGTGTATGTAGTTGTTGCAGAAGAGAACAATGAAGAAGGAACAGATTACTATTTGTTTCATTGTGTTGAACCAAAAAGAAAATTGACAACCACAATCATTGATAGAGAGGGTATTGAGTACCCAATAGGGTTTGTTGTCATGACAGGAACATGGCTTCAGAGATACCCTATCAAGAATTTTGATGTTTGGTTGTTCGAGGACTTTGAAACACACAGACATATTCTTCATTTCTCTAACCTTGTTGTTGCAAAAAATATTCATTTGATGAAGTATCGTGGTAGACCTCATAACAAGATTTTATGGAAAGTTCGTGAATCTGACCATGAGGCAATACTTGACACAATACGGGTTAGAGTCGATCTTAAAGGCTCACTTGATTGATTCTACGGTTCAAAGGAATGATTTTGAGAACTTTGTATATATTGTCGACGAATTGTTCTATATTCATTTTTTGTATATATAAATTCCCATGAGATGATTTTTACATGTTTAGGGGCATAATTTTATATATTTAAATGGTAATGAGCTGATTTGTACATATGTACATGCCAAATTTTATATATTAAAATGGCAATGAGCTGAATCGCACATATTGTAATGCCAAATTTTGTATAAATGCCCATGAGATGATTTGTAAGACATTTTTTTGTATAATCAAATAGCCAAGAGCTTATTTGACCATATTTAGAGGCAAATTTTTGAATAATATGTGACAATGTTTTGTGACTATGTTTTGAGTATATGTGATGTGATAAGGTCAATCATGAGAATTATTGATTCTTATATAATCATGGAGAATTATTTGAGTCATTATTAGGTCATAGGGATCATAGATTGAGACTAGAAACAATTTGAGCAAAAATTGTCATTATTGTCAAAAAAATTGTCAAAAAAGTTGTCAAGCAACTTGTACATTGCACCGGCAGGGTATGACTCTCGACGTTTCAGTGCTTTGGGATGCATGACAGGGGCATGCCTAGCGTAAACCTGCCCACCCAGACGCGCTCATGACCTCAGTTTGTGTACACGATGAACCGAATCAATTCTAGCCAATTCTGCAACTTTGCATTGCATGCAATTGACGGTTTTTGTAGCAGGCAAAAAAATGCTACCAATTGAAAATGGCTCCGAGTCATCAAAAACTAAGATAGGCCATTGTAGAGGACCCTCATGTGACCCCACAGGTTCAAATAGATTGATCACATGTGTCCTGGATTGGAAGAAATAGTCCGTCAAATTTTGATATTTTTTTGGACTCAGGGCACTTGAGAGATCGTGTCGGTAGGGTATGACTCTCGACGTTCTGAAATTTTCGGATGCATGATAGGGGCATGCCTAGCGTAAACCTTCCCACTCAGACGCGCTTGTGATGTCGGTTCGTACACACGGTGAACCGAATCAATTCTAGCCAATCCTGCAACTTTGCATTACATGCAATTGACGGTTTTTGCAGTAGACAAAAAAATGCTACCAACTGAAAATGGCTCTGAGTCGTCAAAAAATGAGATAGGCCATTGTAGAGGAGCCTCACACAACCCCATAGGTTCAAACAGATCGATCATATGTGTCCTGAATTGGAAGAAATAGTCCATCAAATTTTGATAATTTTTTGGACTTAGGGCACTTGAGAGATCGCCCCGGTAGGGTATGACTCTTGACGTTTCGGTGCTTTGGGATGCATGACAAGGACATGCCTAGCGTAAACCTGACCACCTAGACATGCTCATGATGTTGGTTTGTGCACACGACGAACCGAATCAATTCGAGCCAATCCTGCAACTTTGCATTGCATGCAACTAATAGTTTTTGCAGCAGGCAAAAAAATGCTACCAATTGAAAATGGCTTCGAGTCATCAAAAACTAAGATAGACCATTATAGAGGAGCCTCGCATGACCCCAGAAGTTCAAACAGATTGATCATATGTGTCCTGGATTGGAAGAAACAGTTCATCAAATTTTGACAATTTTTTGGACTCGGGCCACTTGAGAGATCGCGTCGGTAGGGTATGACTCTTGATGTTTCGGCGCTTTGGGATGCACAATAGGGGCATGCCTAGCATAAACCTACCCACCCATATGCACTTGTGATGTTGATTTGTGCACACAATGACCCAAATCAATTCTAACCAATCTTGCAACTTTGCATTGCATGCAACTGACGGTTTTTGCAGCAGGCAAAAAATGCTACCAATTGAAAATGGCTCTGAGTCATTAAAAATTGAGATAGGCCATTGTAAAGGAGCCTCGCGTGAGCCCACAAGTTCAAACAAATTGATCATATGCATCCTGGATTGGAAGAAACAGTCCATCAAATTTTGATAATTTTTTGGACTCAGGGCACTTGAGAGATCGCCCCGGTAGGGTATCTCTTGACATTCTGATGCTTTGGGATGCACAACAGGGGCATGCTTAGCGTAAACTTGCCCACCTAGACATTCTTGTGATTTTGTTTTGTGCACACGATGAACCGAAACAATTCTAGCCAATCCTGCAACTTTGCATTGCATGCAACTGACGGTTTTTGCAGCAGGCGAAAAAATGCTACCAATTGAAAATGGCTTTGATTCGTCAAAAATAGAGATAGGCCATTGTAGAGGAGCCTCACGTGACCCCACAAGTTCAAATAGATTGATCATATGTGTCCTGGATTAGAAGAAACAATTCATCAAATTTTGACAATTTTTTGGACTCGGGGCACTTGAGAGATCGCACTTGTAGGATATAACTCTCAACATTCTGACACTTTGGGATGCATGACAAGGCCATGCCTAGCGTAAACCTACCCACCTGGACATGATCGTGACGTTGGTTTGTGCACACAGCAAACCGAATCAATTCTAGCCAATCATGCAACTGACAGTTTTTGCAGCAGGCGAAAAATGCTACCAATTGAAAATGGCTCTGAGTCATCAAAAACTGAGATAGACCATTGTAGAGGAGCCTCACATGACCCCACAAGTTCAAAAAGATCTATCATATGTGTCTTGGATTGGAAGAAACAATCTGTCAAAGTTTGACAATTTTTTGGACTTAGTGCACTTGAGAGATCGCCCCAGTAGGGTATGACTCTCGACGTTCTGGCACTTTGGGATGCACCACAGGAGCATGCCTAGTGTAAAACTACCCACTCGGATGCACTCGTGATGTTGATTTGTGCACATGACAACTAAAATTTGACCATTGTGAGCGTGAGGATGCTCTCGCACCAAACACATATTGTTGTTTATATTCATATTGTCAATTTTTGTTGTTTATATTCATATTGTTGATTACATATGCAAATATTCATTTAAATTTATAAAAGGGAAGCCACCAAATACAGTGAATACACAAAAAAGAACTGAATACAATGAGTTTTGTAGGGTTAATTCAACATTTTAGAAATTTATCAAATCATATTCCACGATTGCAATGTTTTATATCATATATTTTTGTTGTTTATATTCATATTGTTGATTACATAGGTAAATGATCAATTAAATTTATAAAAGGACAACCACAAAATACAACAAATACAAAATAATGAACTCAGTACATATTTATTGGATCGAATATCAACATTTATATATATCAAAAAAAGGCATGTCTACCAAGTCAATAGAAGTATTACAAAATGTGGCATATGCCATGTCCAAATCGATATACAATAAAAATGTAGAATATATCTACATGTATTGGTCATTCTATGACCAAAACTAACACTATATAATCCTAAACTTGTGGTGGATCATCAAAATCAAGCCTCTTCGATGCAGTACGCGACTCTGTAGATGGTTGCAAAACCACAATTCAAAAGCCAAGTTAGAATTCTTTTGTAGAAAATAGTTCACAATTAACAACATAACTATGCATTTAACTATAATTCCTTTGCAATTGAAATGTAGATTACCTCATCGGTTGATCTAGGAGCTAATGTCTTCGCTCTCCTCTCCTTGTCACTCTTAGGATTTTTCTTGAAGACATACTTAAAAGGATCCACGTTATGGCCATACCATGAAGGGGTCTATTGTATATTAAATGTACAATTAATACAATGTACTAACATAAATATATCAAAAACACTTAAAAGCTATAATATAGAGAACAATGACGTACCTGTGCCTAAGATGCTTCTCCAATGGACTGAGGATGGCTCACCATCGATGGAGAAACTGTCACTATTACCTAAACAAAAAATGATCAAAGATTAAATAAAATTAATATAATGATAAGTATTTTAGGTTAAAAACAATTAATTTAATATATCAAACAAAAGTGTTCCGGAACCTGAGATGCTTCTCGAGTGCATGGAGGAGGGTTTGTCATTGATTAAACAGCTATCGATATTTCTTGTATGAAAAAATTATAAGATTACAATATATCATAAGTTCACATGTATGCGTGCATATAATCATGAAATCAAGAAAATAAAGTAGAGATACATACTTCTTCCCTCTCTTGATCTGCAGGCAAATAAGGTGCATTCAACAAATCCACATAGCTTAATGGCCGATGTACATGTAAAATAGACAAAAAACACTAATCAATATACAAACCCCAACTAATACTTGATTTCAACATTTTCAAATAATTGTACAACTAAAAATGTGTTCAGTTACCTTCTTCCCACGTTTTGGCATCTTCGAGGAATTCTTTTTCTTAGGACGAGCCCTAGACGTAGACGGGGTACCCTAAAAATACAAAATTAACATGAGATATTAGTACAGATAATATATTAAACATAATTTTAAAAATCTAAAATGAAATGACTTGCATATTCCATCAAAACAATACATAAAAGGGGTTGTACAAAATATGATACCGTAAAGCCTTGTAGGCCAAAATCGATCGCTAAGAGCACGATGTCATGAATCTGGGACATTTGGTCCCCTGTCAACACCTACAAACCAAAAATTGGACCAAGCATTAAAGATAGTTAGTATATCTTGTATTTTTTTTTAATTCAAAGTGTACTATTCTATTTTAACATGTTACAAAATGTATACCTCAGGCATCAAAGTTGTAGCTATAGTAACTGGGGGAGGAGTATGGCATACCACTACTGCATCCTAAAATGCATATTATTTGTCTCATTTTAAATCGATTTATAAATGAAAATTCATTTAAGTAATTACAAATTTAAAGTGACTAATAAATAAAATGCTATGAATTCAAATCAACACACATGTGTTTGTCATTGATGGGCAAACACCATGTCCATCAACTCATATGTCAGTGCGAAATCCTTAGTCGTGCGGGCCTGACATCTACTCCCGCAAATCATGCACCGATGAGATGTGGATCCATCTGCACTAGCCGCATCATCTATCCCCGAGCAACTGACACACATATGTTGTATGGGCTCTTTGTTGCCACCTGGAGCAACTAATGGCTCATCATCTAGTACAATAGGGTGTGCTAACGATGTCCCATGCTAGATGATGGCACCAGTCAATGTTGTGGCCACATGAAGAGTCTGTAGCTCCATCGACTCTTTTATCTCTACTGGGATGGCCTAATGCACCTTGGGTTTGGGTGCTAGGGGGTGGCGACTCTTCGTGGGTAATCGCCTACAAGCTCCTGGTCTATCTTGGGCAAAGCCGCCACCTCTACCATGGAACTCTCTCATGTAAAAATAGTTTGGCCGCACATTGATCACAAACTCACAGTATACTTTTCTCAAAAAATACAATGGCACCTTATAATTATTACAAGGTGGATCATCAAAGACCATCCACCACCTCTGCCAAAAATGATTCTTCATCTACACATTGGTACACCAATGTATGGGAAACCTCTTTGCATTAAGAGGTAACGAATGACCAGTTTTGGGATCAACGAAAAGGGCACATATTTCTTGTTTACTAATATTTTTGTTTTTGACTCCCTCGTCTGATAGCCCATTGGCATAGAATTGATGAAACCTATCCCTAAAGTTTCCCCATTTGGTAATTTGTGTGGAAACAGCTATGGCACCACTAGCTAATGTTTTTTAATTACAGGAAAAATAGGTTTTGAAGGGATCCCGAAACCCTGTACAAAAGATCCTTAAAAGATAATAGCATTAAGAAACATGAAAAGACATACTGCCAATAAACCAACACAGTTCTGGGCAAAAATTAGCATAAAAGCCCAACAAAACCAACAACAACCAACCAAAACAGAAAAAAGACAAAAGACAAAAGACAAATTACTTAATGTTTTTTAGGGCATTAGCCAAATTTCTGCTAATCTCTTGCAAATCTTTAATATTATCCCTAAGCTTAGGGATATCCTTGGAAGAAGCCACAATAGCTTTTTTCAAGCTCGCCCTTGTTCTTTTTGTCGTACCACTAGGATCACTTTCCACTGTCCCTGCTTCAGTAGCATCCTCATCAATATCTATGTCCACAACAAGTTTGGAGGTGCTGGAGCCATCAAGGAACTTGGTAATTTCCTCTAAATTCTTAGTCACAGAAGTAAGGAAATCTGGAATCATTACCAAAAAGTTTTTCATAGCTGTTTTTCCTTCTTCCAGTTTACTAATCTGAGCTTCCAACTTATCCAATTTTTCCTCCATACCCTTTTTCCAATGCTCTTGGTTCATATCAGCTTTCTTTCCTATCTCTTCCTGCTACTTATCAATTTTTTCCAGATTCTTGATTTCTTCATAAACCCACCTGTCAAAACCCATTCGAGCCTCAAACTGGTTTTTGAGTTTATCCAAAATCATCCCCTCTCTAGCTTTATCACGATCCCTGCTTGAATTCTCCTTGTCCTTCTCCTACTCAATTTTCATTTCCCTTTCCTCATTAATCTTATTGTCCTGCTCCTCCATTGGCTGGCTGTTAACATTACCTATACTCACACTGTGGGTAGGACTATTGTGATCAGAAACATCCTCAGCTCCTCCTTCCTCTTCCCCCACTTCCTCTTCTTTCCATCTCTCCTCTCCTTCAGACTCATCGGTCTCCATCTCGCTTCCATCTTTTCCAATGTCCTCTGAATCAATCTTTGTATCCTTTTGATTACCCTTGTCCTCTTGAATTTTCTCCATAGTGGCTTTTTTGCCCTTTTTGCTCTGTGTCAACTCATCCTTGATAGGCCCACCTTCCTCCATCTTCCTCTTTCCTTTCCCCGATGACATCGATAATCTCTTTTTTTCCTGGATAGCCAGAATCTTGCAATGCTCATAAATGAGTAAAATAAGGCCACAATGAAGCACATGCAAAGAAGGGTTCTTGCTATGCTTATTCAGAGACTGCGAAAGAGACCTAAAGAGGTAATAGGGTAGAGAAATCCTCTTCTCATGTCTAAAATGATTTAAAAGTACAAAATGGTATGTGTGGACCCTGGTAAAATGACCCTCCATAGTAATATATTCCATAATTGCATTAAGCACCCAACCCCACATTTTCTTAATATTGGAAGCATCATAATACCCTCTCATGGCTTTTCCTAGTTTCACTCTCTCCTTCTCTTTACATTGAAAAAAGCTTAACTACATTATTAGACACTTTCGGGTCTCTAAAGAAGTTAAGACCAGAATGGGGCATACCTGTGACCATCACAATGAGGTCTGCATCCAGCTTAAACCTAACACCATGAATTTTGAAGGATCCATTAATCAAGTTTTCAGTAACTTTGGTGATCGCTAGGTTAACTCTACCTTTATCATAGTCAACCAAATTTTCCATGAAATTCATCATGAATCCTTTCTCCAGCTTTGTCCAAACCTTAGGCAACTCCTACCATCTAGAAATATTATCAAGTTCCTCTCTTCTTAGATCCCCCCCCCCCCCATTTCAAATTTCGTTTTACAATTTCTCTTCTTCTGCAACTTCAGAGCTTTCTTCCAAATGACACTCAATTTTTTGAAAATGCATACCCACAAAGTGTGTGGAAAATTAATATTCTTGATTAGGACTCTGCCCTTCTGACGTGTCATCATCACCTTTCTAAAAATTTGAAGATTACTCATTAAAACTTTCATGATTAATCATGTGATCCATCTTTCCCCATAAATTTGTCCTTTCTGATGAGTTCTTTAATATTAAAATCAATATTAACTTCCCCATTCCATATACTTTGTACTTCAAAAATTATGCCAAGGTTCACTAGACCATCTGCTACAACATTTTTTTCTCTGAAGGCATGTTCAATGATAATAGATTTAAAGCTAGAAATAATTTCTCTAGCTTTAAAAATAATATTTTCTATAGTCCACGAAGGCTCAATTTCTCCCTTAAGGCATTTAATAATGTTAAGTGAGTCTCCCTCCAACCATAGATTATCATGATTAATATTTTTAGGTATAATCAAAGTATTCAAATCCGTCGAGGCTTCAGCATAATGACTAGTTTGGTTACCCAAAGGGCCAATAACAACCACAAGGCAACTTCCAGCAAAATTCCTGACAATTCCCCCATAACCAGCTTTCCCCGGGTTCCCCTTAGAAGCCCCATCAAAGTTGGCCTTAATCCATCCCTGAGAAGGAAAGCACCAGAAAAGACCATCCCTACCCTTATCCTTACTTATTCTATTATTAGAGAGGTTCCATCTTTCAATAAAGTCTTCTTTAGCAGCTAAACCATTATCAGTTCCATTTAAACACTCAAAGATCCCTCTATAGATTTTATCCACCACCACTTCAGTGTTTGCACTTTTATCCCTAGATATCCTATTATTGTGCTCCTTCCAGATGTTCCATATGACAATAGGGAGAATAAGTTTCCAAAGCTCAACATTCTTTGAATTGAAACTAGGGCAATACCATTGTTGCCAAAGCTCTTCCAGAGAGTTCGGGAAAACCTAGCTCAACTTCCACCTACTAAAAATAATATTCCAAATTTCCTAACTGAAAATACACTGGTAGAGGATATGACAAGTAGACTCCTCCTCCCTGCAACAAAGAGAACACCTATTAGGAAAAACAAATCCACGCTTAAGGAGATTATCAAGAGTTAGCACCTTATTTTGGATAAAAATCCAAAAGAAGATATTAATTTTGGGTGTTAACTTCTTTATCCACACTTTAACCCACAAAGAGATTTCTTCCAAAAATTTGTTGTGGATAGACACCATTGAAGACACAGATTATTTCCCATCTGAAGTTTCCCTCCACAACAAACAATCCTCAGAATTCTCCATAAAATTTTTAGAAGAAAGCAGAATCTCTACAAATTTTAATCCTAGACAAAGTTGGCTGAACTCAATCCACTTCTCATTTCTCCAGTAGTCTCTAACAAAGACTCCATACCTACTTTTGAACTAGTCTTTCCATTCCTTAAGGATGGGGATTTCCTCCAGCGGTTTATCCACAAGCCATTTGTCCTCCCATAATCTAATAATTCTACCATTCCCCAATTTCCACTTTCTTCCAGCAACTGCCCAAGCTTTAGCCGTTTGAACTGCATTCCAAATATTAGATCCTTCCACAAAACAAGAGTTATCCATAAATTCTTCCTCATATGGTTGCATGAAAAGGTATTTCTTTTTCCAAATTAAATTCCATTCTCTTTCCTCCCCTTTCATTCTCCAAATTTGTTTAGCTAAAAGGGCATTATTCATAGTTATAATGTTCCTTAACCTCAATCTCCCAAAAGCCTTAAGAGTACAAATATTATTCCATGCAATAAGGGGGATTATATTTTTATCTTCCACTCCCGACCATAAGAATTTTTTTTGAATTCTTTCAATTGCCTCCGCAAACTTTCTAGGGATTTTGAACAGACTAAGGGCATAGATAGGAAAATTTTGAAGGGTAGCTTTAAGCAACGTCACCTTACCCGCTTGGCTAAGGAGGGCTCCTTTCCATCCAGCTAGTTTGGAATTGAATCTATCAACCAGCTTCATCCATAAATTCTCTGAAGGCTTTAAGCAAAGAGGGAAACCCAGATAGGTTGAAGGAAAATCAACAATTTTGCATCTGAGGATTCTTTCCATCCTTCTTTGTCTATCCACATGGGTATTGATGAAGAGCAAAGAACTCTTATCCCAATTTATTTTTTGACCAAAAGCAACTTCATAGGCATCCATAACACTCTTCATGTTTCTCTCTTCCCTAATGGTAGCTTCTCCCATAGTGATTGAATCATCAACAAATTGTTCATGAGTACAGGTTATGTTGGAAGATGAAGATTTAAGGCCTTTGAGTTTCCCTTCTTCCACATTTCTCATAATAAATCTACCCAAACTTTCAGCTAGAATAGTAAACAAGATAGGAGAGATGGGATCCCCCTATCTTAGGCCTCTAGAACTTTTGAAGAAACTAGAAGGGGATCCATTAATAATAACTGCAGAGGTAGAAGTTCTAGTCAACTGAGAACATAGCTAAATCACCTTTTCCCCAAACCCAAAATCTTTCATAATTCTGAAAAGGAATTGCCAAATCACTTTGTCATACCCCTTAGACATGTCCAACTTAAGAAAAAAGCCTTGTTTTTTAGCGGCAGTTAACGAATGAATATTCTCATGAATAGAAATGATAGAATCCAGAATCTGTCTACCAGGGACAAAATCGTTATGCTGAGCCGAAATAATGCGAGGGAGAATATCCAGCATTCTAGAAGTAAGAACCTTAGATATATTCTTGTAAACAAAATTACAAAGACTGATAGGTCTAAACTTATTGAGAGAGTCAGCTCCAGAGATCTTAGGAATAAGAACAATAAAGGTAGCATTGAGTTCTATTAGAAGCTGCCTTGAACCAAAGAATTCTTTAACTCCATTACAAATATCAATCTCCATAATATGCCAAATATTTTGGAAAAAGAACATAGGGAATCCATCCGGACCAAGAGACTTATCTCCATGAAAGGAAAACACAGCCTTTTTGATTTCCTGATTTGAAGGGATCCGAGAGAGATTTTTGTTGTCATCCTAATTTAAAATGGGAAGGATAGCTTGAGCAAGAAGGTCTTGATTTCTGATATCTAGAACGTTCACCCCTCCTAACAAATTGCTAAAAAAATCCATAGCTTCCTTTCTTATTTCATTTTCATCCGATAAAATCCCCCTATTCCAGGATAACCTAGAAATCCTGTTGGCCGCCCTATGATTAAGAGTAGTCATGTGGAAAAACCGTGTGTTTTTATCACCTTACTTCAAATACAAAGCTCTTGATCTTTGTCTCCAAAAAGTTTCTTCATTAGAGATAATTTCATCGTATTTAGACAGCAACCCATTTTCAACATTTCTCAAATCCTCAGAAAGCCCTTCCTCTTGGATTTTATCTTGAACTTCTTTAATATTAGTCTTAATTTGAGCTTTACTTTTAAAGATATCTCCAAAAGTCTCTTTATTCTAAATTTTAACTTTGGCTTTTATGATATTAAGCTTTTTGGCAACTCTGAATAAATTCATTCCCTCAATCTCTGAATTCCACCATTCAGCTACACAGACTTCCAAAGACGGGTGGGATAACCAAGATTTTTTAAATCTAAAAGGAAAATTTTGCTTTGCAGAAGTTGAATTAACAATGAAAGAAATAGGGTAATGATCAGAACCAATCTTAATGATTGACACCAAAGAACAATTATACTTAGAAAGCCAATCAGGAGAAATCAGGGATCTATCCAACCTTACTTGAATAAGATCAGAACCAGTTCTTCGATTGGTCCAACTGTAATTAATCCCTTGGAGATCCACATCCATCAAAGCTTGATCATTAATAAAATCCATAAGATCTTGTCTTCCCTCCAACTGCAAAGGGAGACCTCCCATCTTTTCATCTTGTTTTAAAGGAGTAATGAAATCTCCCATAATCATCCAAATTTTATCTACAAACTTAGTCTATCTTTAGCCAGGCTCCTCCAAAATTTAGTTCTTCCAACTTTATAATTAGGCTCATAGACATTAGTGATAACCTAGACAAAGTTATCCTTAATGTGCTCAAGCAAGACTGAGGTTCTATTGACCCCTGAAGCAATTT
This sequence comes from Cryptomeria japonica, assembly GCF_030272615.1. Taxonomy (NCBI): domain Eukaryota; kingdom Viridiplantae; phylum Streptophyta; class Pinopsida; order Cupressales; family Cupressaceae; genus Cryptomeria; species Cryptomeria japonica. The sequence continues at coordinate 468,126,079 of NC_081413.1, read as the reverse complement.
CCTTACCTATAATAGTATTTTGGTTCCAAAAGATAGTTGTACCTCTAGAGGCACCCTCTGAACTTGTTCTAATTACCCCATTACTTTTGAATATTCTAATCCTTTCCACTTTATCCTTACACATCTTAGTTTCCTGAATAAGGACTACATCCGGTTTATGATCTCTAACAATATTACGCAACACATCCTGCTTATGGGGGGCATTCAACCCTCTAATATTCCATGAAATTATCTTCATACTTTAACTGGGGATAAGGCTGATTCAGTGGAGCTCTGTGTTCCATCAGCACGGTTCTTCCAACTTTCATGTTCCCTCTGATTCTTTAGAGAGGGTCTCTCCTGCTTTTTGTTGTGACTTCCAACATCTGCCACTTTCTTATTCTTGCTTCTAGTTGAAATACCTCCATTGGGTCCTCCATTATTTGAATTGCCTTCTTTAATACCAAAAATCCTAATATTTCCCTCAAGAGCCATTGTTTCCAAACTTTTAGGAGGAGTTTTGCATTGGGAGTTCAGGATCATATTTTCAGTCTGCTTAGGACTTTCATTGGTTAATAACAACAAAGGCTCAGTATCCGAAATATTACAGTCCTGCGCTTCATTAAAGTCTTCCTCATTTTCTTTATTATTAGATGATGCAAAAGCATCATCATAGGAACTCTCATCAGCTTTACCTTGGGTGATAGGACCAGCCTTCTGATCCTCTGATTCAGATTTTTTAGCCTTTTCTTCTTTCACATGCTCTTGCTCCTTGTTACTTTCTTTTTTACTATTAGAGCAAGCACAAACTAATTTTTCATGTTACTATTCACACCCTTATTTTCCTTGTTTTCCATCTTGGTCACTTCCTTCTCAAGGACAACCTCTAAAGGTGGATCTTCATTCTTCCCTTTCATTTGCCATTTCTGCTTTGAGTTGCTATCATTTTTACCAACCTTATTCTTCTTAAGCGGGCAAGATTTTCCCCAATGACCCGACTTTTTACAATGAAAACAAACAAATGAGAGAGATTCAAATTCAATCACTTGGGTCCATTTCCCCAATTTAGATAGAATCTCAATAAATTGAGGCATATTCGTCATTTGATTAGCATTAACACAAATTCGAGCAAAAACCAACCTTGATTTAGCTGTTGTCATTGGGTCGATCGAAAGAAGTTTACCAAATGATCTCGCAATCCATTTAAAGACCTCCTCATTCTAGAAATCCAATGAAAGGCCAGAGAGACACATCCACACAAGCGCCGACACAAAAAAGGAATCATCCAGAGGGAGGTTAGGAGCCCATTTCTATAAAGCCAAGGTTGACTTGTCGAACATCCATGGCCCGTCATAGAGTGCTTTATTCATATCTTCTTCATTATTAAAAGCAAAGGAAAAAAAAACCTAGGCAACGCCGCCACATCCACTTGACCTTTAAGAACCCATTTCCTCCTTATAAAGTTCCTTACAACATCAATGTTAGGTCTAAAACCAAAAAACCATCCAACCAAGGTCATAGCTAAGCCAGACACAGTGAAATCAACTAGCTTATCCAAAACAGATATAGCAAAAACCCCTGTCGTCGGATTAGAGATATTTTTTAACTTTTGAAAGACTATATTTCACCAAAGGTATGACTCCAAAAAGAGCAGACCATTTTTTTTCTTTACCTCTATCATGTGGGTCCCTAGTTTTGGAATCTTTATCTTCCACTGATTTGACTGTCGCCTTGTCCCCCTCAGTACCCTGAGAAGCCTGGGGACCAACATGATTACCAGCTCCATCCGTAGAAAGAATGCCATCCCCATGAATTCTGCCATCCCCAGGTTTGAAATTTGAATTTCCCGCTCGCCGCTCCGCTTGCCACTCCTCTCCACTCATCATGGTAGAGTACCACTAGCTAATGTTTCTAGGCAAGTGGCAAGGGATTGATGATGCTCAAGTTTGGATGTTTTCAATTTATCAATCAGTCTATTGATTTTAGATGTATTTTGTCCTAACTGATTAATTAATTGCTCCTGTGTTTCAGGTGTGCGATCAAAAGGAGGAATTGGGGGTGTATCTTGTGGGTTTTCAGGAGGTGCACTTGGTTGTTCTTGTTGTGGATTAGAAGAATCTGGTTTTTGAAACAAAAAATGAAAAAACCTAATCAAAATTAATGAAATTAAATTCAAAATGTAAAACAAATTGAACAAGCGGGAAAGAAAGACAAAAATTAGCAAAAACTAACCTTGATCCAGTGTCTGGAGGATAAATCTAGCATCCCGTTTGTGATTTAGGAGAGAAAATGGAGAAAAAACAAAATAAAAACGCGCCTTTCATGAGAAAATAAGACCCAGTTTTTTTTTTAAAACTTTTTTTGATAGGTATCGCGTACGCAATTCTTTAGGGATTATTAGCATGTACGCGCTCATTTTCCTATAAGTAGCGCGTACGCACTCATTTTCCTAGAGGTAGCGTGTACGTACTACCTTCTCTAGGCTCGGGAACAACAAACTTAAGCGTGTACGCGGTTATTTCAAATTTTAGAACCGCATACGCGCTGCTTGTTTTTTCATGTTTTTTTTGGGTGGTGTCCACTTTTCTGACCACCATCTTTGTGCACATACCCCATGGATGTCAATAAAGAGGGAGCACATAATGTTGGCAATATTAGTTCCAAGTATTTTTTCATTTTATAGTCATGTACATTAAATTACATATATTGCAGTAAAATGGTTATAATAATTATGTAATGTTTTTGTTCATTCAACTAGGTAAGTACTAAGTTAAAGATATGAATGTATATATCGAGCCTCTTATCGACGAGTTGTTGGAGTTTTGGAATGGTGTCACTATGTATGACGTCTCTAGACCAATAGGACAAATACAATTTCAATTCCATGCAATGCTTGTATGGACAATTCATGATGCCCCAGGTCTAACACATTTTTGTGCTATGTTATAATGTTCAACTTGTGCACTTTAATAATGTTTAATTTTTTAAAGTATAAATCATGGATTTTTTTTTTAAATCCATTCAATATATATAATTATAAAAATGAACATATTTAATCCAATTATACATGATCTTCCAGGTCTTCAAACAAAGGGAAAATTTGCATGTCCAGTTTGTGGTTCAAAGATGAAATCTCGTCATTCAACAAGTTTAGGAAAGCACATGTTTGATGAGTATAGGCACTTCCTCCACAAATATCATAAGTATTAAACTACTGAAAAATGTATTTTCAATGGGAAAGCAAAGACTACATCAAAACCACGAAGAATGACACCTCGCCTATGGAAGGAATATAATAGAATTAATTGTCAAGGTAATGTCATTCAATCTAATTGTTTATCTATCATATATGATATGTTTGGAATTTATATTTTTATATTGTATTTTATTTACTCATGATGTAATTGATGATGATCATCGTTGTTAACTTTTAAAACTTATATACTTCATGAAGGTCATCAAGGCATTAAGTACCACCTTCCAAAGGGACTAAAAAGTTATCCCAGATAATTTAGTAGGCTACCCTACTATGAGCATCTACAAATTATGCATATTGGAATATAACAAAGACGTTATGGAATATATTGGATGGAAGGCGTGACAAAGAAAAATTATCAAAATTTGTAGTGACATTTAGGAATCCAATCATGCAATGAAAAATGTCATTCAATTAAATAGCGATGGAGACCGAATTAATATAAGTGCCCTTCCTTGGTTATTAACGGAGCAGAAAAGCAATGCTATAAAAGAGGTCATACGAAAAATTTGTTTTCCCACAGGATTTGGTGCGAACATAAACAATCTCATAACAAAGAAAAGTGAATTTGGGCTAGGGATGAAAACGCATGATTGGCATACCTTCATTAAGGTAATTCATGTTCTTGTATATTTTCTATATATTTGTATACTGCATGTACTTTTCATTGTATTATATTTAGTACTAGTTTTGGAAAAACAATGAAAGGATCATTTTATAATTGTTGTAGTACGCTCTACCTCTATCTCTCCCAGACCACTTCGACAATAATGTCAAGCAAGTTATATATGATCTTGGAAAATACATGAGGTAAGTAGTGTTATTTGTTCAATTTGTTCTATTGGTATTATATTTACCATTTGTTTTACTTGTTATGTAATATATTGTATATTATTTTGTTAATTCTCGTTAATATATTTGCGTCTCGAATCACTCGTAGATGGTTGTCATCTAAATAAATATATAAAGAAGATATAAAATATTGGAAGACAAAAATTGCTCGTCTAATGTGTGAAATGCAAAAGTGTTTGCCTTCGACATTTTTCAATGCATAAGAACACTACCTCGTACACCAAGTTGAGGAGATTGAATTGTGTGGATTTGTACACACAAGGTCAATGTGGATGGTTGAGAGGCACTTGAAATTTTTGAAGGCTTTGGTTTGACAAAGAGCACATCCTGAGGGTTCTATGGTGGAAGGATATATGGTATACCATACTATGGTCTACATTATTGAATATCTTCCTAAGTTTGCAGCAAAGATCCATGTAGATCGCATTTGGGATCCCAACTCCATTAACAAATTCAAAGGGGAGTACCTGATGGGGAAAGGTAGATTGAGGAAAGTGAGAGGTAATTATTGGATTTATGGATAGTATTCTGAATACATTTTACATTTGGTTTTTATATATATTGTAGTTAATTAATTATTAATCTTTAATATACATCAGTTGTAAATTTCAAGTTATTTTTTCTACAGTTGCTCAAGAGTGGGATGTACTACATTTGTATGTCGCAAACAATCTTGATTGAATGACAGTATGGATTTAACGATGTCAACAATCTGGTCGCGCATTAACATGGGAAAGTGTGGCTTCATTGGTTAAAGAAGCTCATCGTAATGGAGATTCCAATGTTACACCAAGGGAAATTGATTTGGCATATGGTTTAAGAGATAAATGGGTACGTATAAATATATTAATCACTCATATTATGTTATTTTTTGCATACATTCGACCAAGAATAAATATGTTTATCAACTGGCGATGCAATAATTTTTACATGTTTGACATATTGCAGGTGAAATACCACAAGGCTATGTGGTGCAATGGTCATAAATTTTGCACCAAAAAGTTGGATGACATGAAGAAAAGTTGTGATTCTGGGATAACTACAGTATTTCAGGTGACTAATGTTTCATCTAGAAGCGACATACATCCTCAAGCCTCAGAAAATTGATACTATGGGATTTTGGATGATATACTTGAGTGTGACTTTGGGTCCTTCAAATTAGTTATTTTCGTCGTCCAATGGTACAGGCTACGATTGAATTGAAATGATCCTGATAGAACTGTTATTGAACATGATAATGGATTTACAATGGTCAATACAAGGTCATTTGAGCGAGCTAGAAATGACCCCTATGTTCTTCCAAGTCAATGTGAGTAGGTATTTTACTTAGAGGTTCCACATAAACCGGGTTGGTCATTTGTTGTTAGACATAATCTTAGAGGAAGGTCGGTAAAGTATAATGTCATGAGAGAAGAAGATACAGAAGAACTAGAAGATGATGTACATGATGATCTCGATCAACAGTTAGTTGATGATGTACTCGATGAAGATGATGTAGGAGTTAATGTTCATGAAGATAATGATGATGATGATGATGATGATGATGATGATGATGATCCTTACAATGTCGATTTTGGATCGGAAGATACAGACAAAGATTTGGATGAAGAAGAAGATCAATGATGATGATGATGATGATGATGATGAGGATGATGAGGATGATCCTTACAATGTCGATTTTGGATCGGAAGATACAGATAAAGATTTGGATGAAGAAGAAGATCAATGACATGATTTAAATGTATGATGTATGCGATTAGTCTATTATCTATGTGATTGATTTCTTGATATTTTTGGTAAAATCTAAATGTTGTGATTATGTGGGAGGACTTGTTTGTAATTATGTGGGAGGACTTGTGCTTTGTGATTATCTTTATATGTCTATTTACATGTCAAGTCATTTATACATATACATTACAAATATTTGCATCATGTTGTGTTCCCTGCTGAGATATTTATGGAAAATTTAATGGATGAATCATTTTAATGGTTTGTTATGCAATAACAAAATGATTATGATTTATGATGTACCTGATACTATTTTGTATTATTCTCTTAATCTAATTCGAGGAGATGATGTTTTCCAATCTTGATATTTTAACAAGTCTATGATATTTGCATGAGCTATTGTAGATAATACCTTAGGGAATGTGTGTTGCATAAAAGGATGCCACTGAATTTATTCCAGTATTCAAGATGAAATTTAATTCATTTAGGTAGAAATGAAAACAGAATTTATTGCAGGTATTAAAGATGACCCGTAGGCTTCAAGAAAGTATGATTAGTGCCTGTTCTAAGGGAAAACGGAGTCAAATCACAATCCTAGTGACAAACAGAGTAACATTATCAACATTAAAGTCCAATACTAAACAGTTAAGACTTGCTTAAAATTTTTAGATTGAGAATGCATTCACAACCTCCTCACACTCTCTCAAAATTCATTGAAGTATTCAACACAGAATTTAGTTCATTTAGCTTGAAATGAAACCCATCCAAAAATACACATTCTCCCTGGAGAAGACAATTTGCATATGTCATTAACACAACAATTCATACAACATAGCACAAAATATATGAGCCAGAAATGAATGTTTTATTTATTGATTTTTAATATAAAATTGATACATTCATGAAAATATTACAATGAGTCGCCAAAACTGCTAGAAGACTTTTTGTTGTTATATTAAGGTTTCTCTAATGCATACAAATCAAGAGTCTGGAATCCTTCTTCTTGGCCCCGAATTCCCTTTTATAACACAAGGGAGAAAAACAAGCCTTGGGTCGAAGAGGACACATATCAAAATCTAATTGCATTACAAAAAAGACCTAAAGCCTAAGACCTTGACCTCTGTGTGCAACCTACATTGAATGATGGCGACTGAAAAGGCATCATCTTGGAAGCTCGAGCTATGGGTCTGCAAAAGATGTTCTCACATCTATACTTCATATATGCTTTTGTCAGGATGAAAAAATGCAATCTGGCATGCAGTGGCAGGTGGCTTGGAGACTACTCCTTGTCGGCTAATTGTTCTAATCATTTTCCCAAAATGAACATCCTGCACAAAAATTTTAGGAATAGCAAAAATGGAAAGATTGTGACTAGTCCTCCTCTTCAAGATGCTCTTCTTCCAAGGAGCAGTACTTTTTACGTAGCGCCTCAATCTCATCAGTCGGCCAAGAAAAACCCTTTAGGCAATGCAATTTATTCATAGCTTCCTTTATTTTGTGGGCAAGCACAACTGCTACTCCTAGGGAAAAGCTATGATACATTTGCTCTACTTCCATAATTTTATCAACAACATTAAAAAATGTATCTCCTTGGTTTGGATCACCTTCCAACGATGTCAAGATGACATTTATTGCTTCTTGGAAACCTTGTTTCCATTCCTCTAAGCTCTTAATTTGCCCGCCATCTGTCAAAATTGTAGGGACATGCCACTTTTTGAGTCCATGGAAAGAATTAATCATTCCCATCAATGGTTTCCTTTCCTCCTCTATAACTCTTTATTTAATAAATTATAATTTTTCCAAGTTACCTGTACAATCTAAGGTGGTTGAGCCACATTTTTCACTACTAACATAACCTCCTTCAAGGTTTCATGCTTTGGCAGCCACGTAGCTCTAATTGGTTGAAATAATGCAATGAATTCATCAAGCTAACTCAGGAGCTTGGATGTCAAAGAATATGAAGTGTGGACTTTATCCAATTTATCAATGATTTTATTTGAAATTCTCAAAATTGAATCTTTCCTAATTTTAAAATAATTGCTTACAGCTTCATCTTTGACCCTTTGCATTTCTTTGTTTATCTTCTCAAGCTCCTTAGGTCTAATTCCTCCATAAGAGTCAATTTCCATCTTCTTTATTTGCTCTTTCAATGCAATGTTCTCAACAAATAATTCATTGTACTTGGTAATCAAAACAACAGAATCCATTGTTTTGTGTTGCACCCCTTGCATAACTATGGGCTTTTTACTGCTAGGGGCCTTTGACCATAAATAAAAAGCTTTTGAACTTACATTTACACAACAACCATGATCTCCAAACTCTCTAGAAAAATTGGGGTCCTTCTGCCGCATGATCTGATCTAACAAGAAAATTCTCTCAAAATTTCACCTCGAGACAAGGAGCACTCCGCTTTTCACTACCATTTCTTTGCCCTCTTAAGGAGTGCAATCAAAATTGTTCTTGTCAAAATTGTTGATTTCTTCATCAGACATGTTCTTCAATTTCTCCCTTAGCCAAAATGATCTAAACTCAGGGGTATTAACAAAATTGTCATCTGCCATAAAGTTCTTTGAAGCAATAATCCTCTCATCATCTGCTTCTTCTATAGGGATTGTGCTTGGGATGAGAGCCCTGTCTAGATCACTGAAAACTTCAGCATTTACATCATCTTGGAATGTTTCCCTTGGAGGAGAAGGTGGCGACACCAAAGTATCAAAATCCTCCTAGATATCTGCAAAGTCAGATATTTTAGCCTTTCCTCTTTCAATCTTCCTAACCTCCTTTGTTGTCACCCCCTCATCCTTTTGTATACCCCCTTTGGAGGAATCTACAGATGCTTCCTCAGTCTGAGCCTTAGGAGCTGGATCAATTGGTTTTTCTTTGTATTCAACTCCTTTATCCCTGGCCTCTCTTCTTTTCAAATCATCTTTGATTATATCATTTGCCTTTCTTAGCATGAAAGACATTCTAGCAAAATCATTCTCGAAATGTCGGAAGCAACCTAGAAAATTGGGATCCTCTTGCTTCCTTTCTCTTTCAAATTTATTCATGAGGCCCCACTTCTTCCTCCTCTTCTCTACCTCACGTGGATGGTGTTAGGTACAGGGAAGGACAACTGAGAGGGGGGGTGAATCAGTTGTGAACCAGTTGTCAATAAATTGTAATCCAAGTGCAAATTATTCCAACTTAAACTTAATGTCAGTAAACCAAACTTAAGTGCCAGTAAAATAGATTAACAGTTATAGCATTACTAATTTAACTTAATGCGTAAAGCATAAAGAAAAACAACATCCACAACACATAACACATAGATTTTGACGTGGAAACCCAGTAAAGGAAAAACCACGATGGGAAACCTTACCCACAATCAGATGATACTACTGCAGATAGTATGTGTATACAAATGGGGTTTGCACAAGCAAAAAGGCCAACTACCTAGAGCTCACTGCTCAATCACAAAATAGGAGTCACACTGACTACACAATTGGATGGTTAAATCCAATGATAATGTGCTGCTCAAAATAGCATCTCCAATGCTGGATTCAATACTTGTTAAGCTCTGAACATGAGTGTCAAAACACCTTCATAACCTTCCTTCAACCTTCAAATAATGTCTGCATGATTCGCACAAGGATCTTCTTATTTTCCCTCTTCAATATTCAAACACACTCATACCATATCTCTATCTCGATCTTCAATAAGATCTTACAATAAGTTATACAAAACCTAAGACAAAATGTATAGGTCGGCTCACTAAAGATAATATAATTAAATCAATTACAAATAAGTCTTGATGTGATACAACATGTCGTCTCAATACATTTACCATAATATCCAATCAATAAACAATCTCCATAACATGTCGTGTTGATCTGGAGTATCGGTCCATAACCTAGACTTATCTATCGGTAAAGGCTAATCTGTCAACCCGATTAGACCAATAAGAAAATCACCAAATCCAAACTTCCAATCCATATATTCGACATAACCAAATGATCTCCAAGATGTCATCGTTGTTGGTGAACCATTTAACCTACTGGTGAACACATACCAGTGACTGTGCATAAGCCACTAACCATACTAGTGAACATGATGTAAACTTCTAAGAAGACAAGTGTTGACATCAATGACAAAACCACTGCAACACATGACGAAGTCATCCATAATACCAACAGATGGGCATTTTTAATTAGGTCCTCCCTTTATACAAAAGAATGAAAGTATCCCCATCCTGCATTGTGGATCCCTCAAATAATTCCACCAAGTCTTGGGATAAGCTCCTAGTCTACCTGGTTGCCCTCCGTGTGATTTCTTCCAATCTTTGTTCAACCTCTTATTGCAACTCTTTAGCGGTCATGGCAGGAGAAAGAGGAGCAACAGGTTGCCCTAGTGGCTGCTCCACCTAAGTTGATGACTCCCCTTTGGACGGCTTCCTAGAGAGATTTGCAGGCTTGGGGGTCTTTTCTTTTATTTGAGCAGCCTCTTTGGCTAGCTCCTAAGGGTTTTCTCCTTGTGGGATTGGCTTTTGAAGAGTTGGGGCTTCCTCAACAGATGGATTAACTGGAGCAGTAGCATCATGTGTAGGGGATGGGGTTTCAGCAGAGGCGGCTTTGGTTAAGCCTTCTTGGTGCTCTTCCTCTTCTTTGGAGTGGGCTTCCTTGTTTCCTTCTTGGTGCAATTCATCTTCTTTGGAGTGGGCTTCCTTGTTTTAGGAGCGGGAGAGGGCTCATCTGAAAATTTTCCATTAGAAACGATAGTGAAGGTCTTTTGGATGGTTTTTCTTTTTCTCTTTGTGGCCTTCTCTTTCGAAGGGGAGATAGCTTTGGCCTCCTCTGATACTTGTGAGGCGGTTCTAGGGCTTGGTTGCACAAAAGGGGCACCTGCAATTTCTTGCATAGGGGGAACCATATCTAGAGGTGTAGCCTCAGTGATGGGAATTGAGGAGCTTGCCTTTGTTACGCGAGCTTTCTTGGCAGGAGGGGTAGCAGATTGCTCAGCAGGGGATGCCATCTTAACAATTTGGACTGATTAAAAAATTGGAAAGAAAATGCAAGAGTAAAATATAGTAACTTCTAGGGCACACATGCAAGCAACTCAAGATATTACTGTAACAGTCTGATAATGCACACAAGCAGTAAAAAAGCACTTACTAGTTTTCTCTTCAATTGAAAATATTAGGAAGCATGTTGGAATGTTGAAATTCGCCTTTTTTCTTACTCTATGCTGCTCTGAAATCTCTCTGGATGCAAGGTAAGAAAGAATGCCACTGAATTTTCAATTTATTGTGACGTCATTAATTCATTCGTGTTGGATAGAGGTAATCGTTGGCGCCATCTTTGAATTTCATCTATCAATCTAGCAGTTGACGATCAGGATTGCTCGTTGGCCTTCCCTGAATAATGACGTGGCATTCTCTTAAAATTCCTCATGTCAAATTAGCCATCTTAACTTTCCTGTGGGATAAGCTTTTGTTATAATTTTCCTTTGTTTTACTTATCCAGTGGTGTCACTAGCCATTCCTTCTATCTTTGTGGGATAAGCTTCTATTTTGTTTCTTTGGAGATCTTATCCCATGTTGATCTTAACCCTTCCTTTCGCCTTTCGCCTGCAAACCTCTTTCTTTGTGTTTTTATCATCCATGAGATAAGCTTTTGAACTAGCCTATTCTTATCCCAGAGCAGCTTTCTTATCCCCACAGGGACGTGTGGGATAAGGCTTTCTCTTATTTCTCCTTCACAATTATTATCCTGCGACACACCTTTGAGTTTCACCGTTGTTTTGGATCTATGTTGCCCCGCATGATAAGCCCTTTTACCTTTTGCTTAAGTATTTTCTTATCCTAGGACTCTTTTCTTATCCCTGTGGGGATGCACGGGATAAGAAAAACACTGCATCTTTTTTTGTTAGCTTATACTACGTTGCCTCGCAATGCAATTCTAGCGGCTTGGAAATCCTCCGGGATAAGACTATACTGCTTTTTTCCTTCGGCCGCTCCTTATCCTGCGTTGCTATTTTCTTGCCCTATAGTTCTTCTGGGATAAGGATTCCTTTGTAATTCTTTCTTTCTTTGTATCTCGTGGTGCCATATTATTGATACAAATGTGTCCAGGGATAATATGCTCTCTTTAAAAATTACCATTTCCTTATCCCAGAATTTTGATATTCTCATTGAAACCACCTGTGGGATAAGAAACAAAGGGTGTTTCCTAAGGAAATCTTATCCCGCACAACCGAGTCACTTGAGAATGGCACTTAAGTGATTATTTAGAACACATGGATAACTTCATGGGTTAAGTGGTCATGCACGGAGCCTTCCTAGGAGATAAAGGACTTAAGACCAAGGGTTTTTAGCAGTACTTAGGAATATTTATCTCGTGATGTCATTTACCCCTTCTTCTATCCTTGCGGGATAAGCTTTTATGTGTTTTACCTTGGAAGCCTTATCCCATGTTGTTCCTAGTCTTCCACCTGCAATCCCTTTTCCTTTATGTTCCTACTGTCTACGGGATAAGCCTTTGAAATAGATTTTTCTTATCCCGCAGTACTCCTTTTATCCCCGCGGGAACGCGCGAGATAAGCTTTCCCTTATTTCCAGCTTATAACTCTTATCCCGCGACTCTTTTCTTATCCCCGCGAGAACGCGCGGGATAAGAAAAGCATAGCATCCTTCTTTTTTGACTTGTTAGGCATTTCCTTGTAATGCTATTATGGTAACTTGGAGACCCTAAGGGATAATATTTCCCCTTTGTGCCTAAGACAACCCTTATCCCACAGGCCTCTCATAGTGCTCATGGATCATTGCGGGATAGGCCTCTACTACTTGTTTCTTTTAGCCACTCCTTACCCCGCATTGCTTCTTTGCTCACCTTGCAGTTGTCATAGGATAAGGATTCCTTTGTAATTATTTCCTTCTTCTTATCCCGCGGTGCCACATCATTGATGCAAATGTGTCGCGAGATAAGATGCACTCTTTGGAAACTATCATTTCCTTATCCCATGAGGTTGAAAATCACATTGAAATATCCAACGGGATAAGAGACAAGCGGCGCTTTCTTTGTAAATATTATCCCACGGGATAAGGGACAAGGGGCGCTTTCTTTGAATAATAATATCCCATACCTTGGCAATGTTTACTTATACTTTCATATAAAAATATTTAATATCCCATAGGTCAATTTTAATTTTTACATATAATTATAATATCCCATTTAATTATAATTACCCATATAATATCCCATTTAATTATGTAATTGAAATATCGCATTTACATATAATTATAATATCTCATAGGTCAATTTGAATTCCAAATTACTCTACAAAGCAAAAGAATTCGAAAAACTTCATTACCACGAGGCAAAGAAAAAGACTTCGAAAAACTTCATTCCCGAAAGGCAAAGCAGGAGAGGATCAGATTCGCAGATGGTGGTGAATGAAGAGTTCATTTGTGCGTAGGAGAGGAGATTCACGAGAGGAGGAAATTAGTTTACAGGTGAGCAATCACTTAGCTACATCTTATGTACATTTCAAACATAATCAGAATTATTTGTTTCCCTTTTCAATTATCTTCTAGTGTTTTTAAGGGACTTGTTCTTGGTATTGCAAGGGTTTGTATGCTTTATGAAGGCTTTGAAGGATGTTCTTTGAATGTTGGGATTGTGCCAAGTACTTCTTTTGTATATGGACAGTAAATTGAATGTTAGGGGAAGACATCATATGTGATGTGCAACGCGACCAACGCATCTTGTCACTAGGAACCTTAAGTGTACTAGAAGATCAGAACTCAGACATGTATTGCAATTACATAAAATAAAAAAATTATTATTAAGTGCTATCAAAAGGGGATAGCTCCCTTACATCCCATATGTAGGCTACATAGTAGAAGAAACAAAAAAAAAACTATTCTAAATAACAGAAAATTGCAGCAAGTCTTTCACCAATCTCCACCACATACACAGTCGAGGCCGTACTAAGCCAGTTATCATTTGAGTTCAGGAATCTCCTGAAGGGATCCATGTCATGGTTTCTGACACCCACCCAGAATAGCTCCCAAGCCTCTTCCATGAAATTATTCTTCCTTTATTATATAGCCATGGCCTCCTGAGAATCCTTGTCCTCCGACTCAGACTCTTCCTTTGGTGGATCCAGTATGTGATGTTCCAGATTGAAGTACATGTCCAGAACACTAGTCCAGATGCCTGAATCCAAGTCCAAAATAGCACTTGCTACTACCTGCCCATCGTCCGATCTTATGAAGCCATCAATCATTTGTATGCATGCTTCCTTAGAATCAAGGATGTCAACCATTGGGCACAAAATCGCCATAGACGAAACCATCACACCAGCGCCTATGTCATTTCCAAACAACACAGCCAAATGGTTCATGAGTTCATCTTTTAATTGTTGATTTTGGGCATTCCACTGTGTACGTATGGCGAGCCCAAATACCTCCAATGTAATATCATTTAGATGTTTATAAAAAACATCATTGCCTACAAAAAAATCATGGGATCATTAGTCCAAAATGAGTGATCAATAAGTAAATTACAATTGGACTATATATAATAATTATTTTATAAAGTACCTAAAACCTTCTCTATCTTTATGGGAACAAGATCATCAGTCACTACAAATGTGACCGGAAACGTTCCCGTACTAGTAATACGGGAAGATCCAGGAAATGCTGCTAAAATATCACCACTAGTGGCCTCTGCATCCCCAGGTGCATGTCATGTTGCACAAGTTGGTGTAGTACTCAATGACTGCATGTTGCATGTTGCCGACATTGCAGTCGGCAATATAGGTGTCGATGATGAGGTCAGATGAGGTGGTGAATGCATAGGAACATGGACAGTACCTAAAGATTAATACATTAAATATACAATACATTAAATATAAGAGCAATAACACATTAACGGAAGGACAAGAACATGTAAAAATATGAGTTGGTGTATGCACAGAACATGGTCATCACCTGAACTACCTGGAGTACCCTAATCATGGCCACCAGCTTCATGAGGACGCAAAAAATCCTGTAAAAACAACACTACATATTTTAGTTCATGACATAAAAGAGTATAAAATATAAACCATGAATGAACTTATGTTATAATTAAAGATTTCATGACTACTTACTTGCAAGTTTTTTGCTCATTCTGTCAATTATTTCACCCTCTCTTGTATCTCATAAGTTTGAGGGACTATGAATAACAATTTAAGAATTTCTTCATTAATTTTTTTTTTGCGTCTTTCTTATCATTTCAGTAGGGTTTGTGGATTATGCAATGTCATCATCGCATAATAGTGAGTCCACCTCTATATCGATGTTCTCAGCTACTGCAGGTGCCTTTCCTCGAACATCCATCTGTGACAAAAATATTAGTAACTTTATCAAAAATAATCCAAAACCTTAAGGAAAAGAACATAATAATATAACATTTTGCTTGTTTCTAATTTGTACAATTACAATGAGGTTTACCTGCTCAGCAAAAGTGCTCAAAGCTACATCTCAGTTTGTGCTATGTGTCAAATCAATGTCATGTTGTGACAAAAATTAAATATAAAAAAACATTACTGAAATGAAACCAATAGACTTACCAAAAAAGCTTAATAATAAAATGGTATATTGGAGTCATTAATTGGAGGTTGGTTTAAATGGTATATATAAGTACGCACTACCCCCACAATAGTAACTTTGTTTGTATCTATGTGATTTAAATTGTAATCGATTAGCAGCTCTTTCCCTATACTTATTTATTTTATCACACATATGAATACATGATTTCCCTCGCGCACCTCGAATATGCAACTGGGTTGCCTATAAGTTGACCCAGGTCATGTACTATTTATAAAACCTGCAATATTCCCTATTACTTTTGGCCATTCATCAATGTACATAGCCACTCTTTTACTTTGATCATTATCTTTTAGTTGTATATAATTTGTTGACAGTGCATACCTAGGCATACTTCATGTATATCAAACCAACTGCATCCAATTTTTGTAATTGTAATAGGGTCCAACATACTCCATCAATTCAGCAACTTTGTTGCAATAGACCTTTATGTCGTCCATGGAAAATAGGCCCAAACCATGTAACGATGATGGTGATATGCGATATATCCTCCCGTTAACACAAAAATCAGTGTTTATTAGAGGAAGTTCCTTGGGTACCCATTGTTTCTGTAGATGTTTGTACCTCAAGGGAACCTCGATGTTGCCTATGCTCTCGTCATCATAAGAACATGACCCCCCTTGAGAAAGAAATAATTCCATGTATTTATGGTATTTTCTTCTAATCTTTTGACCTCTAATTGATCTCCCTCTTTTAGACCTACTACATGTCTCGCTTTCCTCTTCTCTTCCTGAATTTCCCTCACTCGAGGAAGACACATCTGAAAAAGTGGTGCCTACACTCCATCAAATGAGACAGATAGTTGGGAGAGGGACGATTGTTATTGTGAGAGGAAATAAATTTTAGGATTCCATGGAGAGACGACAAGAATTTGTAATAGACGGTTCACCATATCCTGTTGATTTTTTGCAAATGTTGCAAATAGATTTGAGGGTGGGTTGTCAAATGTCCTGATAGTCATATTTCAAGTTTTATCTAAAAAGGGAGTTGCCCCTTTCAAATGCAAAGAAAGGTTGTTTATTTGGTTGCAAATTATTCAACTGTTAGTAGTTTTATCACTATTCTTGGGTGATTCTTATATATAAAAGAGTGACAAAATCTGTTTTAGTAACACTCATTTAGACAGTCATCAAAAATATCTAAATTGCCCTTTTTGGAAAGATGATTGTTGCAAAAACTATAAAGCTATTTTGAAATAATTTCTATTATTTTATCTTTTAGTCTATTGGAAACGGACATAGGCTATAGGTCTTCAACTAATCCTCCATTTTTAAGAAGGGGATATGACATTTGGCCATGCCAAAGGTTGAGAAAATATTTAGAAATGCCTACTTTTTTCAAGAATTGTATGTTCTTTGATTTTCACTAGTTTGATATTTTGTGTATTAGCAACTATTCTTAATTTCTTGGTAAAGGATTGAAGGATACTATGTCATGTTCCATATAGTCTTATCGTACAAAATTATTACCTTCATATTAACTTTGGAGCAATTGTTTATCATCATTCTGAATATTTTGATGTCTATGAAGGAACTTTTTTTATCACAAAGAGTATGAAGTTGCAATGTCAATTGTAATCCTCCAAAATGTTCAAGTGGACAAGTAATTTAATAACTTCACGATTTTCTTTTTCTTAACAATGTAAATATTGAATGCTTATTGCCTTAATTAGTTTTCATATTAACAACACTTGTTACTCTAAATAGGAGTTTCTACTTGGCAATCAATAATGTATTTTGCATTTGTGTTTCACATGCATATACTCATTTCAATAAGCCACCATGGGGACCAACTTGGCTAAGTTGGAAGTAGATAGTCATATGTGGGAGATATTTTTGTGTGGCATTCTTAGTTAATTATCTCGAGAATAACAGGACAAATGAATTATTTGTCATGTAAGAAACTCATAAGGAAAGGAACATGGCTAGATATCGGTGTTTAGGATAATAATTATCATGTTTAGACTTTAAAAAATGTTCAATATCTTCTTTGTTTTGCATGAAAAGTAAAGATGTTCACTTAGTTTTACATTTGGAAGTTCATTTTTTTATTAAGAAACAGTTCTTATAAAAAGGCTTGAATGTGTGAAATTCAGTCATCAAACTGCTTGTGAGCATCATCAGGCCACAACATCATAAGAACATTAGCAGATGTTCTCTTTTTCTAGCAACTCTTGATGATTCCAACATTTAGGCGTTAAAAAAAAAATTGATTTCAAGATTTAAATGTTAAAAAATATACTTGTGTTCTGAACTTTGGATAAAGATATTGATCTTCATGCGGGTTGATGATTTAATATGGATAGAGTGCAAGCTTGTCAACTTGAAGAAAATAGCGACAAATGAGGACGATTGGATGCCGACTCATTTCAGAAGGCCAACTTTTTGAAGGTTTGTATTGAGTCGAAATTGATTTGACAAGCAAGGACAATAGTTTCAAAGGCATAAGAGAATTTGGATAACCTCTAAGTTGGAAATGAAAGATCACGGATTTCTCGATAAAATCAGAGGTTGCTTGTTGTCAGAGATTCTCATGGATTGTCAAGGATAAACTCAAAAAAGCCTTCTTTGAGAAGATCTAAAAGAGGATAATCTGATGTTTTAAAATAATTCTGAAGAAAATTTGCGTAGTCCTAGGATGAGAAGATCAAAACAAAATCATCCATGTAACATGAATCTTGACAAAAAAGCAGTGGGTTGATTTTCCTTGTGAAAAAACTAGAATTTGACGGTGTCCTGGATCTAACATGCATGATTTCCCTAGTTCACAGTTGGCATGGTGAATAGATAGAAGCAAGCATTTAGGAAGATTGTTTTTGCATGAACAAACACCGCCAAGTGAATTGGTTTTGATTATAAATACAATAAGGTGGTAGTTCAGTTGGTAGAAGAGAAAAGAAGCCTCTTTTCTTTCTGAAGAGCGATTTTTCATCACTAAAGAAGATGATGTTTGAGCAGTATCATGCATGGAGTTGTTGTGTGCTTGTTGATATCAGATGGATGTTCTTTCTCTTGTGTGAGTTTTCTTATTGTCAGAGGGGGTGTGAAAGCCATTTCTTATCAGAAAAAGCCACTCATGATACATCCTCTGCTTCTACTTCGCCACTAGATGGCAAGGGGTTTGAGGAAGGAGCCCACGGGAGAATGAAAGAAGGATTTGTTTGAGTGGGGAGCAGCAGCCAGTCGTCTCTATGATGGAATGGAAGTTGTGACCCCTCCCCAACATATTATGTTTTCCCTTAAGCTCATCCTTCCACTTTCTCTGATCCTGGGCATAAAGGTTGGAGATCTTCCTCTAGTTTAAGGGCAATTTTACTTCTTGCTAGGATCTAGTTTCCCTTCCAGGAAGGGAAATGTTGTCTAGGACATAACAAAGCATCTCACAACCCAATTGAAGACATCAGGATGATAATGGCACAACTTAAGCACTTTTGTTTCAACCAATGTTTAGTTACAAATTATGATTTCATTTTATCACGGGTGCCAGCGTATGGGTAGTTTTAAGGAATATTTTGTAATATAATTGTTGATGGCTTTCTTGTCTTGTTCATTCTAGATGACATGTGTCTCTTAGCCTCAAGCTTGTTTCTCCCTTATTTTATATAAAAGGGAAATCAAGGCCATTAGAAAGGGTTCCAAAATATCTAAATGGGGTCTCTTGTGTAGGTCTAGTCTATAGGATTAGGTTCCAGTTTTGAGAATTCATGAGTAAATAGAAGAGAATTATAATGTCATTTTGCAGAGCAAAATAGAAGATAGTCATCAGTTTCAATTTTCAAATGGGTTCTTCTGTAAATGAAATGTATTCGGTTATTTCATAGAAGATGGTTTTTGAAGTTAATACAGATATAATTTCAAAATTCTTACTCTCTTGTGTATGATTTTATCTTCTTTTGAGTTAATGGAATCAAGGGTTTCATTTTCTTGTTGCATTGTTATGATGTATGTGATTTTTCTTTTCATGCTTTAATCCAAAGGGTTAATTAAAATGCTTGAATGAGATTATAGAGGGATAAAGCTTGTACTAGGATTTGATAAGTAGTTCGGGTAATAAATTGCAAACAAAATGATACTATAGTTGCTAAAACTTGGCTTATTATTAAACCACTCCAAGATGGGTGTAAAGAGAAAGCAAGCAAATAAAAAATGGTTTCTATAGGGTGTATTGACTTATACCTGTCGATCCATGAGAAGAATCGCCGCCTTGCCTTTATGTAGACTATGCAAGATCCTCGTCAAAGGGGTTCAGGTTCCTGCATATGTAATTCATTTATCTTATGTTAGCTTACATCTTATATGAAGGTCAATCATAATCAGATTTGCATAAGTCACATGATACGTATGCTAAAAATTACATAGTAGACACCATGAATAGATTTATTCCTTGTTACAATATGCAGTCATCATAGTTTATACAAATACTGGAATGAATGGTAAAGAGTATTCTTCAAGACTATAAAAAATCAATCGTTTCATCACACTACACAATACATAATTAGGGGTAGGTAAAAGTAACTTATTTACTTATTAGAATCAGGTACATACAACTAAATACATGTTTGTCTTAAGCATTTTATCAAATGGTTTGCTACCTTGCATAGACAAGGCAGCGAACTGTTTGAAAAAATGTCTCAAAGAAATGTGTTCTCATGGTGATGGAATGCCATGACAATCCATAGTAATTTGATTGTCATGGCATTCCATCACCATCATTGCATTCCATCACTATGAGACCGCATTTCTTTAAGGCATTTTTTCTGACAGTTCACTGCCTTGTCTATGTTAGCATATTTTCATACATTGCTTATATTTTTCTTTTAATGTTTAATATCCCATAGGTCAATTTTAATTTTTACATATAATTATAATATCCCATTTAATTATAATTACCCATATAATATCCCATTTAATTATGTAATTAAAATATCCCATTTACATATAATTATAATATCCCATAGGTCAATTTCAATTTCAAATTACTCTGCAAGGCAGAAGACTTTGAAAAACTTCATTCCTGCAAGGCAAAGCAGAAGACCATTGGCGTGCGCGGGAGAGGATATTCGTAGGAGCAATCACTTAGCTTCATCTTATGTGCATTTTATAATATATATGGGATATTTCAATTCCATAGACATATGTAAATGGGATATTATATGGGATACTATAATTATAAGTAAATGGGATATTATAATTATATGTAAATGGGATATTTCAAAACACGAGATCTTTTTCTTTGTATAGTAGTTATAAGTAAATGGGATATTATAAATATATGTAAATGGGATATTTTAATTTCAATTTTTACATATAATTATAATATCCCATATAATAGTTCTTAATATAAATAGCACCCTTTTGAAAGAGTGCAACTCTTCATTATTTATGCCCTTTGAAAGGGATAAACTTTCATAATCAAGTCTACACTTCTTATTTAAATCAAATGTGCACTTCTCATTTCCATTTAGGACTAGACACCAAGGAAGTAGACAAATGCACTCAGGAACAAAATATTTAAGGACAAAGGATGAGTAGGTTTTCGAGGCAATCCCGAGTGAGGATTTGGAACAGATTCTAGTGGACGACTAAGGGAGGGTACTGATCTGGATTCCAAATCACAAATTTGGATACAGGCTGACAAAGGTGATCATGATAGACGAAAATAAGGCTCCAATTACCAAGAATTAAGGGACATTGGGAGAAGGTGGCAAGATATTTGGACACTTCAAATACAAAGATGGATTTGGTTTTCACGAGATATTAGATTTCTTTCTCATTTAGATAGAGCCTGATGTTCGATAAGGACAGGAAATGTGCATCTTGAAAATAGAAGGATCTAATTAGTCTTTTTCGAGATTGTTGCCATTTCAAGGGATCATAAGGCTGAGGTTAAATAGAAAAATTCTTGCAAGCACATTTGTTAAAAACTTTGGGGCTAGGCCCCATGGTGGGCGTCAAAATTAATGTGTGCAAAATTATAGTGATTAATCCATTAATAGAATTTAAATCACACATACTCAATGAAATATTAAATAGAGGAAACAAAACAAAGCAATTAAAACACTCCCCAATGTCCTCTCATCGCTCCCTAGTCTTGAGGACTTTGCTAGTTCATTTGGTGGCTCTCAGATGCATGATCTTTGACAAAGTGACAACCCGAGAAATGAGAATTGATATGCAAGCTAAGATGAAAAAGATAATCTATTTCTATGTAAATCTACATTATGGTGATTAAGCTATCATGAAAGCCATTATTACAATGATACTATGCTACTCTAATGCTATGATAACTATGCTATGATTGCTGAAAATGCTGATATAATGCTGACAGAATGTTGATAATGATGCTAAGATTCCTCTCATAGCCAAAAGAGGGGGTATTTGTAGGATTTTCATGACCAGAGGTGAGGTGGCAAGAATCAACGGTGCAGATTTAGTCTGGATAAATCAACAATCGAGATTGAAGAAGTTAGGAGGTTGAGGAGATGGACACTTGTCATTCCTAAGGAGACAAGTGGCAAAGAATCTCCAACCATATGCCAACAAAGGGGCAAGTGGCATGGAGATGAGAGACGTGGCATAAGTGCCACGTGTCTCCAAGAGAGGGTAGACACTCCAAAAATGGTTAGGATAAGAAGTTGGAGGAGATAGGATTAGTTAACCTGTGGTTAGGCTAGGGGTTGGTTAGGAGAAGGTTAGGCTAGGGAGTGGTTAGGAGTTAGGACACGTGCTTAATTTTGATTTTAAAATTCAAATTTAATGGGGAGGGAATAATTAAATAAACAAATTAACCAAATTCATTTATCTAATTAGGAAATAGAAGAAATTGATATTTGTGGGATGAATTAAGAAAATGAACCATATAAACAAATTATTTAATTCATTTATATAGTAAAATAATAATGGTCATTAATTAAATATTTTTTCGTATTTAATTAATTCAATTTTCCAAACCGATTTTTAGTGTATGCATGTTGCTCCTCTTTGAAGCGATGTGTGATAACATGTCAGTTCAAAGAAAAATTCACTCACTACTGTTGAATTGGTTTGATATGATGTCCCGAACATTGACTAATAGATGATGGATGCGAGGATGCCCCCTCAAGAGATAAATTGGAAAAAAAATCCAATTTTTAAGATTTTCTCATTTTTTTGAAATTTTAAAAAATAAATTAATATTTTTAGAGATTTTTTAATTTTCCAATTAATCTCCCGATAAAGAAAAAAAATTGATCATTACCCCAGCTTGTGCAATTTTTGCGTTTTGATGAGAGAGATTGGTGTTTTTATATCAGATTGATAAAAAAAAATGATTTGGATTCTCCTGTTTGATTAGATGTTGATCAATTTCGATTATCGTGATGATAATAGGTCGATAGGATAGATAAAAATGACCTCCTGATGAATGAGAGTCAATGATGAAAGCTCAATGAGATTGATCGAATCTCACATGAGTTGATTAGGTTGATTGATTGATTGACAGATTAAGTGATAATCAAAACTGATACATTGATTTGATGTGATTATAGGAGAACAGTTGGTGTTGTTCCGTCTCAGGAGAGATTCCTGAAGGCCTAGCAGTTGATCTCATGCTTGAAATAGGAAGAACTCAATTTGATTGATAAATGTGGACTATGCTCATTGATCGATATGCCTCGGTATATGATTAATTGGGGTTTGTTGACAACTTTAGCAGAGAGGTGACATAGTGAGAGTTCAGTGCATCGCCCCTCTTGATACATGAGATATCACACCTTTTGATTGTATTGTATACACCTTGATGAGATACTGATGATTCCTACGATGTATTTTGTGATGTATCTCTGATATTTTTGTGATGTCATTGTACATTGGATGTCAATTCTTTTTTATTTATATGAGATGCAGCTTACCTAATTGCCCTACTGTTGTATGATGTAGTTTTATGTTATGGATGCATTTATTTACATGACTATGCATTTACTTTCTATATGATGGATGACATGATGGATGTATGCATTTTATGATATGCAATGTATATGATGGGTCTACTGATATTGAGCTATGTATATGATTATGCAATGAATGCATATTTACTATGATGATGTAATATTTACATGATGTATGCCTATATGATTATGTGATTTATTGATGATTGGATGCAATGCATGACAAATCCTATTTGAGATGTTTATGTTCTTTAAAATGAGTGATGCCAAAATTTTATGACGCAATAATGATGCAATGGTTCTATATGCAATGAATATGAAATGATGCTATGATTCTATAATTTAATAATGCAATGGTGCTACAACCTGAGCACTGTTTACCTAGATTTTGATATTACAAGTTACAACAAGTATCAAGGTATAATAGACCAAGATGGCATGAGTGTTGCTTGTGTACAAACAAACAAAAGTTAATCATCCCCCTATGCAAACCCGAAATGTCATCAATGATATTTGATTGATCATGTCCCATGATAAATTTGCACAATAATAATGATTAACTGACAGGCAACAGACAAAGAAAAGATCATGCTCTATCCTTGTTTCTCTAGTAAAAGACATCCTTGAGTCACTTAGGAAGCATGATAACAAAAAAAAAAACACAACAGTTGAACATTCATACTAAAGTGTTTTAGATATGATTTAGTGTATAACATCCATTGATTTGTTGTTTGTTTTGATGGTAAGTATGATATCGATACTCATGTTCAAATGTTAGATATATAAATCTTTGTGCGTGACTAACATTGCCTAATTGTTGCTTGCCTGATGTGTTTAAGCTCAAAGTAGATTATTACTGACTAAGTTCAGGATTTTGCCCTGTCCAGAAACACACCGGTATATACAATGTTCCAAACCATGATGGGATTTACAAATGACGCCCGATTAGATACAAAAGGCTTTATTGTGAACATGTACAATGGCGAAGGATAGATGCAAGACAAGTGACCATATAGATGGAGAAGCTAGTTGACAAATGGCGCCTGTTTCCAGGTTTTCACCATTTGTTTTTATTGCACTTTTTCTCGTATTTGATTTTTTTGTATTTTCCCTTTTTATTTTTTTAGTTTTTTTGGATTTTCTGCTTTTCTATTTTTTGGGGATTTTTTGCTTTTCTGATTTCTTTGGATTTTCTAGTTTTCTATTTTTTTTTGGATTTTATAGTTTTTGGATTTTTTTGGATTTTTTTGCTTTTAGGTATAAAAATTTTCCAGATGGATTCAATTTATGGGTTCCTCAAGTTGATCTCCTTTAGGTGTTGATAACTGATGAGCACCAGATCCATATGCAGTTGTGACAACAAAAGGACCCAACCAATTTGGCTTGAACTTTCCTTTCTTTTCACGGTCCTACTGATTGCGTGGATTCTCCTTAAGCACAAGATCACCAACTTGAAACATCCTAGGCTTTACCTTATGATTGTAACTGTGTGACCTCCTTTCTTGGTAGACTCTCAAATGATCAGCAATGTTTTGTCTGCGCTCTTGCAGAAATTCAAGCTTTTGTAACCTAGAGACCCGTTGCTCTTCATCTGGAATGAGACCCTTCAGTGACACACAAAGAGATGGTATTTCAACCTCCATTGGCAATATTGTTTCTAATCCATAGATAAGAGAGTATCGTGTGGCACCTATCGGGGTGTGAATACTATGCGATATGCCCATAGAGAAGGATTCAACTAAACATGCCAGTCTTTGTCAGCATCATTAACTGTCTTCTTCAATATTTTCAAGATTGTTTTGTTTGATTCTTCTGCCTAACTATTTCTGTGTGGGTAATGCGGTGTGGAAAACATGTGCTAGATATGGAACTTTTCGCAGAGCTCTCTTACATCTTGATTTTTGAATGGTCGGCCATTATCGGTGATAATAATTATAGGGATACCATAGCGACATATGATATAGTTCAAGATAAGCGTCAATTTGATTTCATGTGATATTAGTTAGGGGAACTGCTTCAATCCACTTCATGAAATACTTAGTAGCTGTGAGTATGAACTTGTGACCATTTGAGGAAGGTGGATGGATTTTTCATACTAGATCCAGGCCCCATTGACAAAATGGCCATGAGGTTGCCAAGGTATGAAGCTCCTGTGTTGGTGTGTGTATGAGATCAACGTGGATCTGACATTGTTTTTACTTTTTGGTGAATGAAAAAGAGTCCCTTTCCATAGTAGGCCAACAGTAACCCACCGTATGAGTTTCTTTAAAAGAGTAAGACCACTCGAATGAGTACCACAAATGCCGTTATGAACTTCAGTTAAAGCCTTCTCAGATTCTCCCTACTCAAGACATCTAAGGAGAGTACCATCCAGACCTTGTCTATATAAAGTATCTGTGACAATGTTGTAACGAGC
The DNA here is from genome assembly GCF_030272615.1 of Cryptomeria japonica. Classification (NCBI taxonomy): domain Eukaryota; kingdom Viridiplantae; phylum Streptophyta; class Pinopsida; order Cupressales; family Cupressaceae; genus Cryptomeria; species Cryptomeria japonica. The sequence continues at coordinate 468,100,293 of NC_081413.1, read as the reverse complement.
GGATTGTCTTTCAAGTATGTATAAATTTGGCCATAACAGGAGGAATTGGGTCCTACTAGGTGACATATGATTTGGGAATTGGGATAATCATAAGCAGGGTGAAACAGATCTTCCACTAGGAATTCCTAACGATCTTGATTTTCTTGTGTCTGAGACTCTGAAGCAAAGAGGCAATTGTAGCCATGGCATCAGCTACTTTGTTGTCATTCCTCGGGATCTGCTCAAAAGAAATGTCCACAAAGTACTTTCTAAAATCATCCACCATCTTCTTGTAAGGTATTAGCTTTTCATCTTTGGTTTGATAATCATCATTGACGTGATTGATGACTAGCTGAGAATCTCCAAAAACTTGCAAATGTGTGATATTCCATTCTAAAGCCATCTTGATTCCTATTACTAATGCCTCGTATTCTACCATATTATTGGTGCAAGGGAAAGTCAGTTTGTATGCTTTTGGGATGGTATGACCTTGAGGTGTGATAAATAGCAAGCCTGCCCCTGATCCATGTTGTGTGTAAGAACCATCAAAATATAACTGCCATGTTTGCTTAGTGACTGTGAGAACATCAACATCTAAAAATTCAACATGTATTGGATGATCATCCTGGAGTGGTGCCTCTGCTAATTGGTCAGTGATCACTTGTCCTTTTATAGATTTTCTATCAATATATTCAATGTCAAACTCACTCGGTATCATTACCCATTTTGTCAATCTACCTGTTAAGGTTGGCTTGCTAAGAAGATATTTTAATGGATCAATTTTGGCTATCAGCTTCACTGAATGGGTTAGCATATAGTGTCTCAATTTCTGGGATGCGAACACTACTGCCAAGTATGCCTTCTCAATAGATGAGTAGTTGAGCTCCTATTTGACTAAGGTCTTGTTGATGTAGTAAATAGCTCGTTCTTTGCCTTCATGATCCAATTGTGCTAACATAGCTCTTAATGATACATCAGTGGCTGGTATATAAAGTAGTAATGACTTGCTTTCAATTGGTGACATTAGAACATGTGGGTTCATTAGATATTCCTTTAATGAATGAAAAGCTTCTTCACATGAACATTTTTACACAACAAATGCATGAAAGGATGACATCTATCAGCTAGATAGGATATGAACCTTCTAATGGACTGAAGTCTCCCTTGAAGTGATCTTAACTAACTGATGTTTTTAGGTGATTCCATTTATATGATTTCTTTAACTTTGTCTGGATCTACTTTGATACCTCGTGTTGAGATAATGTATCCTAGAAGTATACCAGATGTGACACCAAATGCACATTTCTTTGGATTCGGCCTTAGTTTGTATTTCTCTAAGTGGTCAAAGATCTTCACTAGGATTTCCAGATGTGCTTCTCTAGTATGTGACTTAGCCAATAGATCATCAACATAATCTTCCATAAAGGTATGCATCATGTCATGAAAAATTGTCATCATTGCCCTTTGGTAGGTAGCTCTTGCATTCTTGAGTCCAAAAGGCATTACATTCCAACAGAATGTACCCCATGGGCATGTGAAGGTCATCTTCTCTTGATCTTCTGGTGCTATTTTGATTTGATTGTAGCCTGAGAAACCATCCATAAGAGAAAACATTACATGTCGAGCTATCAAATCCACATTGATATCTTTATTTGGTAAAGGGAAATCATCTTTAGGACACGCCTTATTGAGATCTCTGAAATTTGTGCATACCCTAATACTTTTGTCTGGCTTAGAAAGAAGAACTATATTGGATACCCATTCTTGATATGTTACTGGTCTAATAAATCCACATCTAGCAATTTCTTCAATTTTTCTTTGACCAATATGGCTATATGAGGATGCATCTTTCTTAGCTTTTTCTTTACTATTTTTACTCTAAGAGAAACATTCAAGTGATGCATTATGAGATCTGGATCTAATCCTGGCATATTTGTGTATGACCATGCGAAATTGACTTGTCTATCTTTGAAAAATTTATATAGTCAGTTTTCTCTTGATCTAATAATGATGTTGTTGGATAGAGAATCTTTGGCTGATCTGGTGTTCCAATGTTGACTGCTTCAGTTGGTTCAATTAGTATTGAAGATCTTTCCTAGAAATAATTAGGTAAGATGTCAAATATCCCATCCTCTAGCACCTCAAGGAGGTTTTCACCATCGGATACATCCATTCTTTTTACCTTTTATTGATCTAATGTTGCCATTAACTGGTTTTCAGCATTAGATCTAATATTTGTTTTTTTCTTTTTACTTTTACAATTGAGAGATTTGGCACCCCCTTGAGTAGAAGATGTGTTAGTGGATTCACTAGTGGAAGTTCTTGTAGGTTAGATTGTGTTGAGGTATAAGGAAATGACATGATCATTAGGGAAGGTTTCTATCTCAATGGGTCCTTCATTGTCCCAGTCAATAAGCTCAGGATATACTAATGGCAAGGGATCGTCGGATTGTTGTGTGCCAAGAGCATTAAGGGTCATGATAGAGATATCTAAGTCTTCAATGACTATTTCTAATTCTAAGATGTTACTTTCACTAGAATGACCTTCAACAAGTAGTTCTTGATCATCCTCACTGGAGTCAACATCAATATATTGTAGATCCCATTCGAGTGTTCTATACTCTGACATTTGCGCTACATACGAGTGGACTATATCAACATCTACATCTTTTGTATAACATGACTCTTCAGAAGAATCTTTGGATCGGTAAGAGTCTCATTCCCACTCATTAGAATCTATTTCACTAGAAGCTTGTAATCTGAAATTTTTTCTCATAAAGGTTGTTAGTAGCCTCTTCTCATTTTTTTAGCAAGTTCCTCAGCTTCTTTTTGCTACCTGTGAGCTACTTCTTCTTGTTGTTTGTCGATAGCTTCCTCTTGTTGTTTACATACAACTACTTCTTCCCTATGAATGGTGTGTTCTTCTTGTTGTTGTTCATACTCTTCCTCTTGTTGACTATGAGATGATGCTTCTTGTTGTGGATCTATAGTGTTTTGCCCATAACCTAATCCTGATTTATCCTTAGGAAGTTGTGAAGGAGGTTGTATTGATTCTGAAATACCTTCTTTTCTTTGGCCTATAGGACCACTGCCATCGTATCCCATCTCTCTCATGATATCATATCCTTTTCCATATTACTCTACTGGGATACTGGCATTATTGACTTCTGGTTGGGATTCTGGCTCATCTTTGTATAACCATTTCAAAACATCCTTGCCATCAGTCTCTTCAGCTAAGGTACCAGCTTTGACAAATGACCCTTCAAGAATTTTAATTAGTTCTAAGACAGGTTGTTGTTTTCAACTTGATGGCTTTCCATATGATCTCGGAGAGACTGTTAGATCTGGTAGTGAATATTCTCCTAGGACTTTGTCTTTCAATTGCATCTTTTTCTCAAATCTTGATAAGATTGAAGCAAACGATTTTTCCTTAGATGGTGTATTAGAAGAGGATGCTTCTCTATTATGCAGAACAATGATCTTTTGAACTGGCTTTAGGTTACTGCAATATTGAAATGGGTTTGAATCTGCTAGAATGGTGATCTCTTGTCCATCATATGGAAATTTGAGGCACTGATGGTAAGTTGAAGGGATAGCTTGCATATCATGGATCCAAGGTCTATCTAGAAGTATGTTATAAGAAATTAATATCCAGCACTTGACATATTGTATACTTTTGCGCAGGACCAACTCTGATTGGCAAAACTACAACTCCTTTGGAGGAACGTTCTTCGTCATCGTAGGCTTTGATCATTATCTTTTTGTGAGGATCAACAACATCTTCATAATAGCCTAATGCATAGACAAGACTTAATGAACAAATATTTAGGCCATCTCCTCCATCTATTAGGACACGTTTTACGCAGGTTTTGTGAATTAATACTTCGATATGCAGAGGAGCATTATGTGGATGTTGTAGGAACATGACATCATCTTCTATGAAGGATAAGCAATGAGGTGCTATAAGATGTCCCACCACGGTTTGAAATTGATCAATACCCGTCTTTGGGGACCATGGTATCTACTAGAGCCTTTTCTAGGTTCTCTTTATGCATGAGTGATATTTTTAGAAGTTCCAATATTGAGATTTGTGTAGGGGTCTTTTGTAATTGATCCACTATGTTGTATTCCCTACAAGTAGAGGGTGTGTTGGTTGTGGGTCCCGATAAAGTAACCTTAGCTTTACTATGTGTAATAGCGTGTGCAGGTTCTAGTTGGGATCTTTCTTTGACTACAATGACATTGACCACATTATCATAAGTGTGAGCATAATTCACTTTCTCCTTGCCCTTGCTATCTCTAGTTGTCGATGTCTCACTCTTCTCGTAGTTTGGTAGTGGATTTTTAAATGTTGTGTGTGATTCATTTATTTTCTGGTCATCTACCATTATTACCTCATTATCTATCAAATCTTTAATGACATGCTTTAAGCATTGACAATCATTAGTCTGATGTCCTTTGCTCTGATGATATTTGCAAAAATGATTGTCATTCCACCATGCAGGTTTCACCTTTGGTTCAAAATCCCTCACTTCTGGAAATGTAATTAATTTATTTGCAAGAAGTATTTTTAATGTTGATTCAAGTGGTTCACCAACAGGTGTAAATTCCTTGCGACAGTTGGTGAAGGGTAACCTTGGTTTATTATTATCTTGATTTGTTGTCGAGGTACGACTTGACAAGTTGAATATGGGTTGCTTGGGTTTCATGGTGTTAGCATCCACTATCCCATCATTCACAATATTTCTCTTTCTATTCCAGAATTTGATTTTATCAACGTTATTATGAGTATTGTTGGAAGAATTATTTCCTTCTCTATGAAGCTTTAACACTCCTTTCTTGACCAAGGCTTCTTCAATTTTGATTCCATTCTCAACCATTTTGTTAAATCTTGGAGGGCATTGCATCTTAAGTGTACAACTCATTTTGTTATTCAAGTTATTGATAAAAAATTCCATCTTTTCATTGTCGGGAATAGGATGAGAATATCATGCAACCAAACTTTTCCACCTTTGTAAGAATGTCATAAAAGGTTCCCCATTATTTTTCTTTGTATTACATAGGTCAAGCATAGTAATCTCATGTTGAATGTTATATGAATATTGGGAAACAAATTTGTCCACCAATTCCAAAAATGTTCTTATACTAGGTGGTAACTTGGAAAACCACTTCATTGCTTGGCCAATTAAACTCTTGGGGAATAATCTCATCAAATAGATGTCCTCATGTGTGAACTCCATACTCATTGTTAAAAATTCCCTAATGTGATCTCGAGTATCAGTCTTACCATTGTATTTGTCATACTTAGTGGATTTCGCAATTAGGAGGAAAAGGTATCATATTTAGATTTATGTCAAATGGGTAAGGACATATCTCTTGTAGTGAATATCTTCTTATGGTTCCCCCTTGCAAGTCTTGCACTTGTGTTTGGAGTGCTTGAATCTGTTGAGTAAGAGATAAAAGGGGATTATCAACATTATTCCTTCCTTCACCATCTTGGTTATTTTGAATCCTTTCATTGCGATGGTTATTCTGAATTCGTTCATTATGAGTCTCATTTTGAGTTCGGTCATTGCGAGTATCACTTTGAGTTCGTTCATTGCAAGTGTCACTTTAATTTCATTCATTTCGAGTATCGCTTTGAGTTTTTTCATTGTATCACTTTGAGTTCATTCATTGTGAGTATCACTTTGAGTTCGTTCATTGTGAGTATCACTCTGAGTTCGTTCATTGTGAGTATCACTTTGAGTTTGTTCATTGTGAGTATCACTTTGAGTTCGTTCATTGCAAGTATCACTTTGAGTTCGTTCATTGCAAGTATCACTTGTCTCTCCACTTCGTTTTATATTGGTGATATCAAATTACTTGGTATCTTGGTCCCTTGACGTGCTAACATGAGAAAATATCTTTCCAATTCTGCTTCAATGATTATTTCCAAGAATCTACCGAATTTTGGATCTTGTTGTGCTCCTCTAATTGTCTCTTTGGTTATTCCATAATCGTCATCATTGTTGTGAGTATTGGTGGATCCAAATTGAAAATAAAAAGGATTATCTTAGTCCATTGTAAATGTTTGCCCTTGTTTTGGTTGTTTTAGTCTCCTCTGATTTCTCATGAAAATTGGCATACAAGTGATCTTATTGTTTCAAAAAGTTTTACTCTTCCAAAATGCTCCTCAATAAGTGATCAATCCTTGAGGTAAATAAGACAAGTTAATATGACCACCTTGATTTAGAATTTCTGATCACACAGATCTTTTTTGCATAGCACGTGTTCTCAAAGGTTCTTTGTCAAATTCATTTCCTCTACCATGCAAATAATTTTGAATACGATGTATGAATATGCAATGTTTCAATAAGATTTTGCGATATATGTAGAGAAATCTTCTCCTTTTCAAGATTGCCTTGTGACTAAGTTTCTTCTTATTCAATATGAAATGGTCATCAAGCATCTGAAAATTTGCAAGTTTTTGATCTTGGATTTGAGTGCAAAGTTTTGTTATGATATGACCAAGTCAAATAGGAAATATGTATCATATTTAGAGAACTAGGCCAATCTGATCTAGCATTGTAGTTTTGTGATGAAGGATGATAGATCCTGATAAGAAACTATGTCTGAGAGATCAAATTATCAAAGATGTTCAATTATGCACTTGAGAGATTTGGATCTTAAACTTGTTTGAGATGAATACTTGTGAGACCTAGTGTGTTTAGTCTTAAATTCGACTTATCCAAAGGCAATTTTTGGAGTATTTTACAAATATATGTTATAAAATATGATGTTATGTTATCAACCAAAAGAGTTGCTTCTCAAACCTAAAGAGCTATTTCTCAAACCGGAAGAGCTACTCTACTAACCGGAAGATCTATTTATCATATTGAAAGATTTGTTCTGTTGACCAAGAGAGTTGTTTTGCAAACCAAAAGAGCTACTATTTTAACCAACAACGCTACTTCTCAGACTAGGAGAGCTATTTCTCAGACCGAAAGAGCTACTTTTTTTACCAAAAACGCTACTTCTTAGACCAGGAGAGTTGTTTCTTAGATCGAAAGAGCTACTGTTTTTACCAAAAATGCTACTTTTTAGACCAGGAGAGTTGTTTCTTAGACCAAAAGTGGTAATGTTTACCCTAAAAGAGCTGGCTCCTGAAATGTTTCTAAGACTAACAAAATTACCTCCTAAATAGAAAGTGTTATTGTTTTGACCCGAAACGTTGTTTCTCAAACAAGCAGTGCTATTCCACAGACTAGGAGAGTTGGTATGTTGACCAAAATCGATGTCCCTTAGACAGATAGTGTTGTTTCCTAGGTCGAAAATGTTGTTTCTCAGACAGATAGTGTTGTTTTCTAACTTGAGAACACTATTGTTTTGACCAAGAACATTGTTGCATAGACTGAAAGAGCTATTCTGCAAATTAGTAACTCTAAATATTGAAACAGTGATGTTCAGACTCAGAAACGAGTTGTTTTGACTCAAATATTTAATATGCAGACTCAGGGAATTGATGTTTAGAGCTAACTAGTGAAAACATGAAGATTTAATATTGATACATGAGAAAGTTGATATTCACACCAAGAGAGCTAAATTTCAAACTGAAGGAGTTGATGTTTGGACCAAAAAAGCTAAAGTTTGAACCGTAAACTCCATTGTTAGAACAAACAACTCTCACATTTGGACCAGGAACTCTACTCTTCAGACTGAGAACTCTACTGTTTAAACTGAGAACTCTAATGTTTCAACCAGAAACGCTATTGTTTGGACCGAGAACTCTAATGTTTGAATCGAGAACTCTGATGTTTGAACCAGAAATGTTATTGTTTAGACTGAGAACTCTACTATGTGAACCGAGAACTCTACTCTATGAACCGAGAGCACTATTGTTTGAAAAAGAGAGAGCTAATCTGTTGTGAACTATGTTATTTAGACAATTTGATGTTTGAGTTTGAATTTTTGTGTTATCAATGGATGATATGTGTCTAATTTATTGTCTAAAAAGATAGAAGACAAAATTTCAAACAGTTGTCTTGTTTGCCCCTAGGATCTAAAATTCAAGTGTATGTTCCAAAGGCTCACAAAAAGCCCAAATTTCCATGGGTTTTGCATAAAGAAGACACTTCAATCAAATTTATCCTAAGCAATCGGTGACAATGCGATAACTTAGCCCACGGCTTGGAATCTCTGTGACACAAGTGTAAACACCCTAAATGGGGATGTCCACTTTTGTCGTTGTCGAGAGGTGGTAGATAGGGGCCTCCAGGACTAGAAGGTTGACCCAATCACCCTCTCCATGAAAGGCTACAAGTAGCCTATGCAACCAAGAATTCCTTCCTGTCCTCCAAGGAGCCAAATGGTGTGTGTCTTGGGGGGAAAACCTTCTATCATTGAAATTACCACACCAAGGCTAAAAATGGTGGCATCTAACTAACAAGGAACTAGTAAGGGCATCCATTTGATGCATCGGGGTATAAACTCAATTAAGAGGTCTCCCAACCTTGAGAACCAAGGTTTTATATACCTGAAGGTACCGAGGAGAGTTATTCCCAACATTGTTGTTGGTTTCAATTTTCATCAAAATCATATTTATTTTATAGTGGGTTAGATGAACTTGGCTTTAGTCGTTCCTACTTGGGTCGTTCCCCTCTCACTCGGCCTTATGGGCTACTTGGGAGGGTGGACCCGCTAAGGATTATTGCACTACTTGAAAATAAAATTGATGAGTCTATCTTTCTGATCACCTCATGAAGGTGAGAGCATATTCACCTATTATCGAAGAGATGCAAGACATGATGGTTCTTTTTCCTTGCTAATTAGTCTAGGTGCCTACATTAATAACAAAAACAAGCAATGCAATCTCCCGCAGCTGCACCAAAACGTTATAAGTAGTTTATGATTTTATCTTTGGAGGCGAAAGGTTTTATAACTTCAGTCTTGGACAGTAAATTAGGTGCCTGCAAAACAAAGAACCATAAGTCAGATTCTAGAAACTGACAGTCTGAAAAATGCAAAACAGAAAAATGCTAAACCAAACATCAAACTACTAAATGAATTGCCTAAAACGTTGTTCGAGAAACCCAGAACATTGTTCTGCAAGCCCAAAGAGTTGTTCTGTCAACCAGAAACGCTACCCTGTATACTAAAAACATTACTTTAAGGCCCGAAAATGCTATTTTAATGCCCAGAAACACTGCTATACCCAAAACGCCACCTAATTGACCATAAACGTTATTTCATTAACCAAGAACACTATTTCATTAATCAGGAATACTATTTCATTGACCAGGAATGTTAAAATAGCTACCAAAAGAGCTAACTAAGCTACCAAGAATGCTAAAACAGGGAAAAGTCAGAGTTAAGAGACAAATCCTATGAGAAACGCCCGTTTAGTTGACGAAAACATTGAAACAGTGACCGAGAGCGCCAATTTGCATTCTAGGAGAGCTAATATGTGTGTCAAAAACACTATTCTACAAATATATGAGAAGTTGTCAAGAAAAATTCCTACAAGCACATTTGTTAAAAACTTTGGGGCTAGGCCCCACGGTGGGCGCCAAAATTTATGTGTGCAAAATTATAGTGATTAATCCATTAAAAGAATTTAAATCACACATACCCAATGAAACATTAAATTGAGGAAATAAAATAAAGCAATTAAAACACTCCCCAATGTTGTCTCATCGCTCCCTAGTCTTGAGGACTTTGACAGTTCAATTGGCGGTTCTCATATGCATGATCTTTGACAAAGTGACAACCTAAGAAATGGGAATTGATATGCAACATAAGATGCAAAACCTAATCTATTTCTATGTAAATCTATATTATGATGATTAAGCTATCATGAAAGCCATTATTACAATGATGATATGCTACTCTAATGCTATAATTCCTGAAAATGTTGATAGAATGTTGATAATGATGCTTAGATTCCTCTCATAGCCAAAAGAGGGGGTATTTATAGGATTTCCATGACCAGAGGTGAGGTGGGAAGAATCAACGATGCAGATTTTGTCTTGATAAATCGATAGTCGAGATTGAAGCAGTTAGAAGGAGGTTGAGGAGATGGACACTTGTCATTCCTAAGGAGACAAGTGGAAAAGAATATCTAACCATATGCCAACAAAGGGGAAAGTGGCATGTGTTAGACACAATGTACCACTGAGAGGGGAGTCAATCAGTGGTTCTCAAATTCTTTTCTTTTAAACTCCTAAGTATATGTATCGGTTAACATACTAAGCCTAAGATAACATATCGGTATGCTAAGGAGAGATTACTCAATGCACTCACACATAAAGGGGACATCAAATAACACCAGCATATGCGAGGAAAATCCAAGATGGGAAAAACCTCAGTGAGAAATGTTGTTGGAGTCTATTGCTCCAATCCAGCCTCACAATGAATCTTTGATTACAATATTTAGGGCACCAACCCAAGGAGCACCAACCCCTGATTTAGGGCACCAACCCAAGGATCTACAACCCCTGCACCGAGCTACAACTCGGTGATTACAAAAATCATATTTTGATACCAAATTTATCTTCTTGTGACAAAAGAAATTTGTAACTCTGAAGTATGTCTCTCCATCGGTTCTCCTCTCTAGAGATCTTTGTCGGTTCTCTATTCATCTTTTCTCTGCTGCACCTTTCTCTCTGCTACACTCTTGCCAGTTCAGCCTCTTCTCCTTCTTTGTTGGTTCTTGTCTTTTCTGGTTCTCTCTGCTACACTACTACACTCCACCAGTACTACCCTCTATTGGTTCTTTGCTTGCCTTCTCTGCAACTCTTATGTGTCAGTTTGGTGACTGTCGGTTCTCTCTTCTGTCAGACTCAATGGCTAACTACCGATTCCTCACTATTATCAATTGAACACTTCAACCCTATTCTTCCTCACACTCAGTCTCTTCTTCTTCTTCTTCTTGGTGAGCACTTGACTGATTTCTTCTCACATACAGCAACACTCTCTCATTCAACGGCAGCCTTCATCAATTTTGGCTTCCATATTTATAACCTGGTTTTCCCACCAAAAGCCAATTCAAATTTTTTGTAGTTAGGGTTTCCTCACCGACCTTGAGGCAAACCAAATCCAATCAGATCTCATCAGATCTGATCACCTAGATTGATGAACTATAACTCATCAATCAATCTCCCCATTGTCGTGCCTTCCTAATTGTGCCTTCTATTTTTAGCAACCTGCATTTAGCCTGTCAGCGAATTTCTTAGTCGATCACCAAGAATGGTTTCGCAGTTCCCTTCACCTACCTTGATTTGGTAAACCAATCTGTGTTGGATGTGTTGGATCTCCTATTGTCCACCTGACCTCAAGCCACAAACCTCTATTGTGCATCCTGTGAATCACACAATCAACATAAATGTCGACCTGCCACCATCTACCTCGTCGCCTGATACTTCACCAACTCAACACACTGACCTGTGCATGCATGTCACTTCACCTCCATGTGGCTCTTGTGTCAGCATCCACCTCTTCTAGGTCATATGTGTTGGTATGGATGGGATCACCGACCAACTCTATTATCGGGTTCATCTACTAGCTTACTAACCCTGACGGTTAAACCCTGAACCAATCTGTCATCAACCTTGCACCTTCTCTTCTAGTGGAACACTCAATCGATCAACACACTTGATAACCTGTCTTATGAACATCCTCATCAGAAGGGAGTCTTTTACATCTGCACTTTGACTATATTACCGGTGGACTTACATATCGGTAAACCCCTTGATGACACCATGTCATCAACCTTCAACTGTTTCCATCTGAGGCATCTGCATGTCGGTTTCTATTCTCTATCTGCAGCTGCTCAACCTTGCCTTATTCATCATTAGATTGGAAATCTTCTCAACCAGTTTGTCAAGGTGACAAACCCATCACTCTTCATTTGTCCCAGCAACTAATCATGCCTTCTCTATCAATCCAATTCACAACCCTGACTTCATGCACTTGAGGCATCTTTTTGTTTCACCGATAGATCCGTTCTGAGCCTTCAAACACCCGCCTATAACCCTTTTGTCTTATCTCATAGAACTATGATGCACACTTTGCATAATAGGAGATAAGCTCCACTTACCAGTGGGAGTGGATCCTTGTCATCTGCATCTTCCAATGCACCAATGTGGCTTCCCTATTTGTGTAGTATATCTTCAAAAAGGCACATGTGATCCAGTTGGGGCACACTTACTGTCAGTCATCTCTTCACATGGTGACTGCATCTTTATCCAATGGGAGCCCTATTGTTTTGCATCCACACACTGTATCGATGGCCTGTACATCCTACTCCTCCAATGTTGATGTGATTTAGGTAACATTCCACCTCTTCATCACAATCAACCTCCAAGCATCTTTCTCACCCTGCTTGTAAACTAGTCATATGCTTACCGATTGGCAACTACTCAATGTCAACACGTCACTTACCAGTTGACATCCTCTCCTTATCGGTGATAGATTATACTGTTAAATTGTCCATATCTTCCACACATCATGTATCGGTGACTCCAATGGTCATTCTTCTGAATGGCATTCTATCCCTTACCAACAGCCTGCTATGCTAGGTGAAATCAAGGACATCTCATCATGTATGCATCCATGACAGTGTTGCACATACATCTCTTATATTGGTAGCCATCCTATACTAGTTGGAATCAATGACAACATAATGCCAATACTCTCCCCCTTTGGCATTGATTTCAACACATGTAGTATCTGGCATACTACATAATCTCTCTCCCCCTTTGTGTGATCCAACTTTCCCCCCTTGTGTACTCCATTGATTCTCACACATGTAGTATATGGTATACTACAGAATCTTTCTCCCCCTTTGAAAACAATGGCAAAGGGCACTATCGGGGATTTTCTCCTCCTTGTGTCTACTGGGCACTGACAAAAAAAATTCTCCCCTTTTTCTTTACCGAATGCATCTCCTCCTATGATACTATCATTTGTTACATCTTCTCAAGTCACAATACTTGAGATGGAGGGCATAACCATCAATAGACACCAATTGAGTATGCAAATTTGATACCAATTATTAAAGCACTCAATTGCAGAAGGATGTGTCAGTGAATATTGCTTTCCTGTCGGTCAGACTTCATCACCTCCCGTTTGATCCCAAATTTATTTAGAATCAAGTTTGATTGTATTATGAATACAACCAACCAAATGAAAAGTAGATACCCTTAATCATGAAATTCTCCTGGGTATTCCTACAACAATTTTCATCATGTGTCGTCAGTGTAGTCAATACACTCACAAGTTCAAGCATGTTGTCTCTTCTTCATAAGCACTTGAACTCTCACTGAGTCATACATCTCAGGTCCTCATTGCCTGTCAGGTCCAATACCGGGGCTCCAATCATCTCCATATTCTGGTTGAGCTATGAAAATGTGATCATCTGATGATCTTTCAGCTCCATTGTATCCACCACAGCCTATGATAAGATCCTGGATGTACACAATGTCATCATCAAGTCATAAACCAAACCGGTTAGCCCAAAAAAATGCATGCCTGCATGATCAACAATCAAGCCAATCATATGTCATTCAAGTCTTCATCAGCACAACTTGAGACGTAACTTCCCTATTTCATGCTATTGGGGCTAAGGCAATGATCTTGAACCTCATTGTTTTACATAACCTGCAAGTGCATGTTAGCATTCATAGCGGTAACATTCTGCACATGGCGGTTCCTTGTACCGGTCCATCATCACTACTGGAGCACCTTCTTATAACTTCTGACATCTTGTGTCACTTTGCATCTGATGCCAATTGTGAATCTCCATTTATTGACACATGCAGTAGTGATCCAACTCTGATCTGTAGGTGTGTAGCCAAGGCCACCACTACACACACTTATCATCTCATTTTCTTCCTTCATACCGACAGCAACTTGTTCTTTCATGTGTCCTTTTCCACTGAGGGGGTGAATGATAAGATCAGTGTACTACTCCCCCTAAGGTCCTACATCTCCTTTAAGCCTTAGGAGATATCAACTGTGCATTGAATGCATAGTGTCTGTCCATGGTTGCATCTTCTTGCTTCTTCCTCCATTCCTGCTTGATCTTTTTTTTCTTCCCATTTTTAATCTTGGGAGCAGGTGTTACCTTCTTCTATTGATTGGTCCTTACATTTCTGGATTCTACATCACACACGTAAGTAGTGCTATAGTAGCATACAACATCCATCCCAACCTCATGATTGGGGAGTCTTCGAACATACCGGTTAGACCATCTTCTTCTAGTCATGTTATTGTAACCGGCTACCAAAACCAGTGGGCCTCTTGATCCTATAGGGACATTTCTCCTTTGGTTCCATGTAGGTCTCTAACTTCCATATACTCTATATCTATTTCTATTTTGAGCATAGTTCCTATACCGGTTGTCATGTGACTGAAATTTTTTGTTCCTGCATTCATGACTTCTATGGTCAGATCTATTGCAGTTATAACAAACACTATTTGCATAACCGAGAGAGTGGATATGCTTGTATCTACTGCTTGATGCATTTTGCTCATATGCATGATATCTATGAGATCCTAGATTGTTCCTTCTAGATCCCTTTCTACATTCTTCTACCCTATGACCATGACCATTACATGCAAAGCAATGTTGAGACATGGACCAGCTAGGAATCGAACCTAGGACCTTCCATACGCTGCTGGAGTACTCTACCACTGAGCTACTGGCCCCTCTTGGACTAGTCCATCGTCGGTCCGGGTGTGGCTTATTTCCAACACCAACACCCCCCCTTAAGCCACACCTCTCTTGTGCTTGGGGCTCCTAGCCTAGACCAGGCTCTGATACCATGTAAATTTATTTCAATTTTAATTAAAGAACAAGTTATGAACTATGAATGCTATATATGGATATGAGGAATTATGTCAATGTATAATAATTCTAATTTTTATCTGCAGGTCTGAAGGAGAGAGATCATTTAATATTTTCTCTGTCTTCTCCAAATGAATTCAATTGGCATATATATCATTTAGGCAACCGGTCGATTGGTGTATTGACCGATCATGCCTTTTAGGCATGACCGATCAATGCACCCATTGATCGGTGCCTTTGTAATTATACCATTAACACAATGCTGATTATCGGTTCAAAACCCCTGATAGCATATTGTAATAACATAATATAATGACTGATCAATATAATGAATCGGTTCATATAAACACCGATGATTCAAAGTGCACGATGTATGTAATCCAACCGGTGCATTTGTTAACCAATGTTAATTCCAAATGAAGCGGTGTATTCATTAGACCCGATAACAAATATGCTCGATAACAGATGTGAATCGGTGTCAATGGTTATGCACCCGATAGCAAGTATGTATCGATGAATTTAACCTGATAACTTATAGCATTTAATATGCTATTGGGTTAATACCCCGATAGCATATTAATGCCAATTAACAATTGACATTAATATGCTATCGGGTTGTTAGCCCGATAGCATAATGATATGCAGTGTTTGTACAATCTGAAAATCATATGCAATATAAATCAGACATGAAGCATGTAAATAACAGAACAAGGAAGGTTAGGGAGATCTTATCTTGCATAAGCTACCATGCATTAACAAGCAATAACCAGAGAAGGAAGGTTTATAACTTACAAACTTATTATGCCATACATGGGGAGATCTTACCGGTTTAGAATCTCCATTTCTACTTCTCAGGGGATGGATCCTGGGTTGTCCATGCTCTGCAGCTCTTCCATTTGATCTCTTCTTTTCCCACACTTGCTTTGTCCTATGGGTTGTAATATTTCCTTGTCCTCTACCAGGAGGAGGTCTTCTTTGTTGTCTTTTCATGTTCTTGCCTCTGGTGAAGTTGTCTTCTCCCATCTTCCCTTTTCCTTTGCGGTCTTCATTGTTCCTCCTTCTTGCAGCACCGGTATTCATCCTTGTCTGCAATTCTTCACCGGTTGTGATTATATCTACCTTCTTCCGAGGAGTATTCCGGACAGTGAAGGTTTGTCCCTTGTTATCTCCATTTGAAGAGACAAACAGAATGTCATTGTGGGGGACATTCTTGATGGTGGAGCATTCACTGGAACCACTTCCTAATCCTTTGGTGTCCTTGGCATGATTTTGCTTTTTCAACATTTTGTCCAAGGCATCACTGTTGCCATCAAACCGGATTCTCACCTTCAACTCATCTTGATGATTTTAAAGGTTATTTCAAAGAATCTCCATTTCTCCAAACAGTTGCTAATATTCTTTATCTTTTACTTCTAGCTCAGATGCAAGATCATTACATTGGCACTCCTTAGTGATTTCTTGTTGAGTATTCAACTTTGAGATGCATTTCTCAGATTCTTCAAGGCATCTGATCAAGTGATTTTGCTCCACAACTGCAACATTCTTGAATAACTTGTATTCATTTCTCACTCTACCAAACTCTTCAAGTGCATTTACAAGTTCTCCTTCAAGATCAATTTCTACCTTCTCTCCTTCTTCACCTTCAATATCACTGCCAAACACATCTTGTCGGTAGGAGTGATCTTCACGATCAGTCTCAGATGTGTGTCTCTCATCTTTTGATTCTTGAGCCATGAAGAGGTCGGTTCCTTCATCATCATTGTTGTGGCTGCTAACAGATCTGCCTTCATCATCTATAGATACATGGGATGCATTTCTCATCTTGTCTTCACAAGTTGGTTCTATAGTAGTAGGCTCATTTCCATAGAGCTTCTTCAGTCTATCCCATAGGCTTTTTTTTTATCTACATATGTCCACTTGTGAGGAGATATCATCTAATAAGCCATAAAGTATAGCCTTCATTGCTGCATCATTACATTGGTTTCTTCTTTCTGTATTAGAATCGGTGGGAGGACTGACTTTACAAGGGCAGCCATTTACAATAGACATCCACACATCAAACCCTAGGGAGGACAAGTAGACTTCCATTTTACAACTCCAAATGGAATAGTTTGAACCATCAAATATCAGAGCAGGGATTGACACTAAATAGACCATTGTATCCTTAAGCCAAAATCTACCCAAGCTAGAGAAAGCTTATTAACCAGGAACCTGGGCTCTTATACCAATTGTTAGACACAATGTACCACTAAGAGGGGGGTGAATCAGTGGTTCTCAAATTATTTTATTTTAAACTCCTAAGTATGTGTATCGGTTAACATACTAAGCCTAACATAACTTGCTCGTATGCTAAGGAGAGATTACTTAATGCACTCACACATAAAGGGAACATCACATAACACCAACATATACAAGGAAAACCCAAGATGGGAAAAACCTCAGTGAGAAATGTTGTTGGAGTCTACTGCTCCAATCCAGCCTCACAATGAATCTTTGATTACAATATTTAGGGCACCAACCCCTGATTTAGGGCACCAACCCAAGGAGCACCAACCCCTAATATTAGGGCACCAACCCAAGGAGCTACAACCCCTCCACCAAGCTACAACTCAGTGATTACAAAAATCATATTTTGATACCAAAGTTATCTTCTTGTTACAAAAGAACTTTGTAACTCTTAAGTATGTCTCTCCATCGGTTCTCCTCTCTACAGATCTATGTCGGATCTTTATTCAGCTTTTCTTTGCAGCACCTTGCTCTCTATTGCACTCTTGCCGGTTCAACATCTTCTCCTTCTCTGTCAGTTTTGCTCTTTGTCGGTTCTCTCTGCTACATTGTTGCACTCCATCGGTACTACCCTTTGTCGATTCTCTGCTTGCCTTCTCTGCAATCTTCTGCAACTCTTATGTGTTGGTTTGGTCATTGTCGGTTCTCTCTTCTGTCAGACTCAATGGCTAACTACCAGTTCTTCATTGTTGTTGGTTGAACACTTCAACCTTGTTCTTCCTCACACTCAGTCTCTTCTTCTTCTTCTTGGTGAGAACTTGACTGATTTCTTCTCACATGCAACAACACTCTCTCATTCAGCGGTAGCCTTCATCGATTTTGGCTTCTATATTTATAACCTGGTTTTCCTGCTAAAATCCAATTCAAATTTTGGGTGGTTAGGGTTTCCTCATCGACCTCGAGGAAAACCAAATCCAATCAAATCTCATCAGATCTGATCGCATAGATTGGTGAACTATAACTCATCAATCGATCCTGCCATTATCGTGCCTTCCTGATCACAAGTTCTATTTTTAGCAACCCGCATTTAACCTGTCAATGGATTTCTTGGTCGGTCACGAAGAATGGTTTTGTGGTTCCCTTCACCTACCTTGAATTAGTCAAACAGTCTATGTTGGATGTGTTGGATCTCTTGTTGTTCACTTGACCTCGAACCTCAAACCTTTGTTGTGCATCTCATGAATCACACAGTTGACATAAATGTCGACCTGTCAGCATCTACCTCGCCGCCTGATACTTCACCGACTCAACACACCGACCTATGCATGCATGCCACTTCACCTCCATGTAGCTCCTGTGTCGGCATCCACCTTTGTTAGGTCATATGTGTCGATATAGATGGGATCACCGACCAACTCCATAATCGGGTTCATCTAACGGCTTACTAACCCTGCCAGTCAAACCCTGAACCGGTCTATCATCAACCTTGCACCTTTCTTCTCTTCCAATGGAACACTCAATTGATCAGCACACTTGCTAACCTGCCTTATGCACATCCTCATCAGAAGGGAGTCTTTTGCATCTACTTTTTGACCATATTATCAGTGGACTTACATACCGGTAAACCTCTTGATGACACCATGTCATCAACCTTCAACTATTTCCATATGAGGCATCTCCATGCCAGTTGCACTTCTCTATCTGTAGCAGCTCAGCCTTTCCTTCTTCATCATCAAACCAAACATCATCTCAATCGGTTTGTCAAGGTGACAAACCCATCACTCTTCATTTGTCCTGTTAAATCATCATGCTTTCTCTGTCAGTCCAGTGCATAACCCTAATTTCATGCACTTGAGTCATCCTTTTGTTTCACCGATAGATTCGGTGTGAGCCTTCAAACACCTGCCTTTAACCCTTGTGTCTTATCTCACAAAACTATGATGCACACTTTTCATAATAGGAGATAAGCTCCACTTACCGGTGGGAGTAGATTCTTGTCATTTGCATCCTGCAATGCACCAATGTGGCTTCCCTGTTTGTGCAACATATCTTCAAACAGGCACATGTGATCTAGTTGGGGCACACTCACTATCAGTCAGCTCTTCACATGGTGACTGCATCTTTATCCGATGGGAGCCCTGTTGTTCTGCATCCACATAGTGTACCAGTGGCCTGTACATCCTTCTCCTCTAGTGTTGATGTGATTTAGGTAACATTCTGCCTCTTCATCACAATCAACCACCAAGCATCTTGCTCACCCTGCTTGTACACCAGTCATAAGCTTGTCGGTCGGCAACTACTCACTGTCAACACGTCACTTACCAGTTGACATCCTCTCCTTACCGGTGATAGACTATACCGGTAACATGTCCATATCTTCCACACAAGTCAAACACTAACTTGTGTACCGGTGACTCCAATGGTCATTCTTCTGAATGACATTCTCTCCCTTACCGGTAGCCTGCTAAGCTAGGTGAGATCAAGGACATCTCATCCTGTATGCATCCATGACAGTGTTGCACATACATCTCTTATACGGATAGCCATCCTATACCGGTTGACATCAATGACAACACAATGCCAATAGCATTGAGATGAGAGACATGTGGCATAAGTGCCACGTGTCTCCAAGAGAGGGTAGACACTCCAAAAATGGTTAAGATAAGAAGTTGGAGGAGATAGGATTAGTTAACCTGGGGTTATGCTAAGGTTTGGTTAGGAGAAGGTTAGGTTAGGGAGTGGTCAGGAGTTAGGACACATGTGCTTAAATTTTTAACTTAAAATTCAAATTTAATGGGGAGGGAATAATTAAATCAACAAATTAACCAAATTCATTTATTTAATTAGGAAATAGAAGAAATTGATTTTGGTGGGATGAATTAAGAAAATGAACCATATAAACAAATTATTTAATTCATTTATAGAGTAGAATAATAAAGTTCATTAATTAAATATTTTTCGTATTTAATTAATTCATTTTCTAGACCGATTTTTAGTGTATACAGATAGAATTTGAAAAAAAAGGGTATGAGGAATAGGTTGATGGTACGATTAGTGGGGATAGGAAGGGTGGGAGAGTTCCAAAAGGGATTGGATAAGGTGTACATGGTGCATTTTCCCAAGGGAGTATGGACTCATGACTGGTGTCTAGGGGATGATAATTGGGAGGGTTGGTCAATCCTACCCATTACACAGCCACAAGCGACTATTGATAACTCAATATCATGGGTATGGTAATTAACTTCATGGTCCTTGAGATTTCATAATTCATAAGAAATCATCTAGTTATCTTTCATAAGGACAACTCCTAACCCGTCAGAAAAGGGCATAAACTACAAAATATGTGGTAGGAATAGGCACTATGAGAATTTATTCACTATTCAACCACTCCTTGAGAACCTCTAAGGATCTCTCACACTTATTTAAACACACAAAATATTTTCCTTCAACTAAAATATAATGAGATGTGACAGTCAATAAATCATGAAAAATCAATATTAATATTACCTACTAAACCTATGTAACTATGGACCTCAAAAATATTTTTGGGCATAGGCTAGTCCACAATAGCTTGAATCTTAAATGAATCTAACAAGATACCATATCCAAATATAACATGTCCTAAGTACTTCAACTCAAATTGGAAAAACCCACACTTCATCAAGTTACCATAAAGTTGGGTCTCATCGAACACTAAGAAATTGATGCAAGTGGACTTCATGTGCTTCCATTGTGCTCATATAAATTAAAATTTCATCAAAGAACACAAGGACAGATTGGTATAGGTAGGTGTAGAACACATTATTCATGAGGCTTATGAATGTGCATATATTTATTGACCCAAATGGGACTACAATGAAATTCAAATGCTTATAAGGAATCTAAAAAGTCATTTGAGGAATATCAACCTCCTAAATATGAATTTGATTATATCTTTAATTCAAAAAAAGTATAGGTAACACCTTTTCTCCCCTCATCTAGTTGAACAAATTATTTATCCATGGAAATGGATAAATTTTATTTGTCGTCATCTTATTTAATTGTTGACAATTAATACACAAATGAAGAAACATGTCCTTAACAATAATGACCAGTGAACCTTATGGGGATGCACTAAGGAAAGTGTCCTTTTTCTAGAAACTCTTGCAACTACAACTTAAGCCCGCTAAGCTTTTAAGTAGTCATCATGTAATGTGAGATAGGTTCAAGTCCTAGAATGAGGTCAATAAGGAATTCAACATTCCATGTGATCAACATGCCAAGGATGACACTAAAAACCATGTCAAAAAACTCCCTTAAGAGTATCATTTTTTTTATTAGGGGAAAAACAGGTTTTGAAGGGACCCGAAACCCTTTACAACCAGTAAAAGATAGGATCGGGAATCCTCAACTAGAAAGTTGTCTAAATAAAAGGAACAGGGAAAGCACCAGACAACCATGGGTAAAAAGGATACCCATAATAAAAAAACAACAAAGATGCAGAAAGAACAACCTATAGGCAACCAAAAACCATCCCCTACCTAAGAACCGTTAAGGTTTACATTTAGAATTTCTCTTCTGGGATCAGAGAGTCATATCGAAAGAAGTATTAAAGGACTTAGTTTTTTTGTTTTTAACAGAAATCCATCCCTCTTCCACTTTTGTTTCCTTAACATGCCAATCCAGCGCACCAAAATATTGAGAGTGAGAGCCAACAACCGTTGTCTCAGCCTCACCAGAACCAACGGACAACACAGGCAAAACCCCAGCATCACCAGTCCGCCTCAATCTAACAGACATAGCTTCACCAGAACCAACAGATGACAAAACCCCAACATCAGTAGGCGAGTCAGCAAATTTGGTAAAAATAGGAGTACTAGCCAAATCATTATCACCAGAAGAAGCCTCCTGAGTCTCCTTCACACAAGAGACATCAGGAGACACATGCACAGTTTCAACAACCCCACCAAGAGAGACAACCAGAGGGGATGCCTCAGGATCTTGTGGTTCCAAAGCAACCACCTCAGAAAAACTCCTAAGTTGATCGGGTAACTTCGACACCGTATAGTGTTGTACCGATGCGCCTTTCCACCATGTAGCCTTAGTTGCCATTTTCTCATATCCACAATGCTTAGCAGCATATCTAGTTTTAAAACATCTTCTGTAGTGAAACGGAATCCCTTCATAGTCCAAAGATTGGACACAAGAACCCTTTGAAGAATTAAGTAAAATTTCAGCAGGCAACCCATTTGAGATATCTAAGTCAACAAGTATGCGAGCAAATGTGGAGTGGAAAATATCAGAGAATTCAACATCCACCATCAAAAAATCACCAAGGGCATCTCCTACTTCCTCTAAAAGAGAATCATTCCATAAATGAATTGGGAGATTAGGAAGTCGAACCCAAGTCGGAATCTTATTAAACATTTCAGTAGAAGGGTTAAAATCAAAGTGTCGAGGCTTAATCATCATCAAAAATTTATCCTCACCGCTAAAAAGTGGTCACATTAAATTTTGTCTTTGTCCTAGGCATTATCAAACTTTGCAATGAAAAACCCCTTAGCCATGAGGAAAATATGAGCTTTACCTGTGATAAGAGGCTCCCAATGTTCATATATCCAAGTGTGCAACTGAGAAAGAGAAGGCCAAAACCCCCTAAAGCGGCAGATCACACCATGTAAAGAGAGGATAGAACCATTATAAACAATTTCCTCTGTTGTATCATCTTTCAGATTGACAGATATGGCCTTAGTAACCGGAATGAACCCACCAAATGGTCTAGGTCGTGGCTTTTGAGTCACACCAGGCCACACACCAGCAGCATTGGGACGAGAGGACACTGGGGAGGAGCCCATCGCACCCAAAACCCCAGTAGGAGCATCCAAGGGCCAAGAGGCATCAGACTCCCCTAGGACATGAGGATCCACACTAGGTTTTGTCTGAGCATCACCCTGTACAGCCAACGCATCAGCAGAGGAGACGCGAGCAGTCGAGGACGAAGAGTTTGAATTTTTTTGGGCGAGATCCCTTGCTTCGGTGATTGAAAGACAGGAGCAATACAAGTGTTATCAGAAGCAGCAATAGATAAAAGAGATGGAATATAAGCAGTTCTCTAGTATGATTATTAAGGGAAAACTCATGAATTTTTTCCTCAAGAAGATCACTTTCCATGTTAGTGAACATCGGGCACCCCTTTCACATATTTTATATTTGTTACATGGCTAATATCATACAAAGAGAGGTAGGCCTTTGGATTCCTACTATCAGTACATGATCACCATAGTATTCAACATACTCTACTATCTTTTAGCAACAATTAATAATCACATCGTGATCATCAAGATAATCCATACCACGGACAATCTCATAAGTCCCTGATGGCAGGACACACAAATATACAATGGTGGTGAAGGTACCAAGATCCAACACATAAGCATGTACAAAAGGATCTGACGTCACCTTGACACATAGATAATTCAACCTGCCAATCAATGTCCTTCCATGCTCCTACTAGCCTACATCTCAACCAATAATGTAAACGGACTCAAAAGCTCTTAAATTAATTAAGATAGAAACATGCACACAACCAATCATACTTGAAGTCTTAACCATTGCATCCTAATGGTCGATCCAACATTTATCCATCATTGTAAATACTTTATGAGATCTACCAACACATCCAACCATCTTCTCTAGCCTTGTGGCACCCTAATCACTATTTACTACTAATATTTGTTGACAATCTATAAAAATGTGGCCCTCCTAACCACAAGTGAAACATGATCATAACCCCTAAGGCTACATGAGTATAAGTTTTCTCAGTTTCTAAAAACTCAAGAATCTAGGATGAGGCTAGCTACCCCTAATTTCTATTAGAAATCATGCTCTTTGACACACTACATGTGACTCTCCTTGCAAGTAGAACCTCCTCTAGTTTGGGCACTCTACTAACCCTAAGGCTTCTGCTTTTGAGGTAATACTATTAGGGAGTCCTAGGTAGTGCTTAGAAAGTCTTATAACTCTCCTTGGGTTGTGGTTAAAATCTCCAAACGCTAGGCCTTGCCTAATAAGGTACCACTAGTTATGAACTAAACTAGCTCACATGGCCTCTAACCACATTCCTCATAAACTTTCTCACCCATAATGCAAGAGTTCAAACCCCTCATAAAATTTCTCACAAGCAAATTTTCATCGTCTATAAAACATATATTTTTTTGGCACAAAGAAATGATTCTCATACTAATCCACCATCATTCAAAGATGTTGGAGTTTATGAAACTCATATGCAGAGTGTTGCATGAAGTTATCAAAAAGGTAATGAGGATGGAATCTATATCAAAAATTCTCCCAATTGATACTGGAGATGTCTAAATTCCTCTGTACTCCTTCCAATCCAGTCAAGTGGAAGCATACCCATTAACTTACATAATGGCTAAATGAGCCTTGATGTTGTTCTCAAAATGTTGTGTGATGAAGCATCAATAAAGAACCAATAGTCAACCCTCTAACTTAGCTCCCTCAATGGATCCTTCAAAATTTAATGGATGAAGAGGAAGTAGGTCTCTTATAATCATTTTATCCTTACACTAGATCTTTGGAAAATATTTTTCAAGGTCGCTTTGAAGAGTGTAGTAGTTCCTTAGAGTCATTTTCCTTCACAAGCAAGTTGCATAGATTATAACAAACAAGTCAATATATTCACACATAGTAGTAAATATAAAGAACAAAGATACACACAATCTATAGCTCTCAATATTGTAACATGGGCTCAAATACAAATGCATTAATGAATAAACACACACACTTATACTAAGAGGTGGGGTGAATCAAAATAAGACCAACTTTTTGCTTATTTAAAAATTTAGCAACTATACTGAAATAATTGAAAGCATCCACACAAATAAGAATTAACAATTGATAACACAAGCTTTAAACACGATTTACATGGAAACCCTTGTAAGATAAAACTATGACAAAGTATTGCTTATATTGGAAACCCCTTACAATCTACATAGGCACCAATCCATAGGAGACACCAATCCCCTAAAACTGGACACCAATCCAACAAGAGACACCAATATTATTCCAATGAGAGGCACCAACCTCACTTTCTCTTAGAATGGAAAGAACGAACCTTCAAATTATAAACTGAATATATGCAAACTTTTGATCTGAAATATCTTTATAAAAATTGGCCTTAACCTCGTCCAAATCTACCTATAATCTTCAACACATTTTGTACAATAGGATGCAATAATTCAACTTATAATTTTTTCATATCTTTCAACAAAATCTACTCTTAAAGTCTAAAAGAATCAGCTCATAAAGTTTGAAATAAATTCCTCACATATCCTCCTTAGAACTACTCTAATGTCTCTTCAAATCTGCCTTGAATGGGAATAGTATTCAATGAATTGCTTGATAAAATAATCTTCAATTGGCATCTTATTTAAACCAACTACAAACCTCTTCATCAAATGGTTGTATCTCTTCAACAAGGTCAGTCAAGATAGCAAGCAATATATTTTTTATTGATAATTATTTGCCTTGTCCAAAGTTGGTGCTCAAACCTAGGGGGTCGGCAAAGTAAAGTATTTTTTATTTAATTTAAATGCCACCAAACTTGAGGTGTACCACTTCAAGGGATTGTCCCTCATAGCATTAATATTTAAAAGCGTTCTTTTATTCCCATAAACGAGCTGGTCCAAGAGGGAGGTCGGCCACAATAATAAATAGTTATTTTTTCATTTTGTCATTCTTCTTTAAACATGGATGAAAAACATTAAATACTTGTGCAATTTAATAATTGCATTTCCTCTCAAATGGGTTAACGAGATCTCGATCATAATGCCATATATTTGGCATAACTGCTCCAATCATTATGACATTGATTTTTCCTTTGACGTCAATGACAATAATCCAACAATTAATGGATGAATAGTTTTTTCACATTGCAAATATGACATTAGCAATGCCACATTGCACCTCTACATACACAAGGTACAATGAAACCTACATTGACACATGAGTCATTCCATCACCAATGTATCATGCATAGTGACACAAGAACATATACCAAAACATATGTCAAATCAATATGAAAAGTATAAAATAACAAGTGTGACAAAGATGTAGAGTTCCCTTTCAATATGCAACTCTTACAAAGTTGTTCCTAACCTCTACTTTCTACATCCTTGCATTGTGGGACTACAAAAACCAAGTGCTATTCTACATCATTTCAAACTTTAGAGTCTAAATTGCACCATTTTAGACTTCACACTCCAAATACATTTTTACAATATTTTGGACTTCAAAATTTGAGTTATCATTTTGACTGAATTGCATCATTTCACAACATTTCAAACTTCAAAGTCTAAATTGCATTATTTCAAGCTACGAATTCTAAATACAATTTTGCATGCTACAAATGGTTGACCCAACTTTGACTACAAGACCAAGTATTGCAAACCAAATGTAAGGTTTTCTCATTTCGGGTAATACAAAAATGGCTTAGACCAAATACTATAAGAGGTCCCAAAGAGCTCCATATCATACAAACCCAATGTCAAATTTCTCATACCTTAATGGGTCTACACATGATAAGGAAATGACAAGGTATGCAAGGGGGGAAACTACCCATAAAAATAAATGTTGCAAATTCCAATTGCAATAGATTTGTAGAAAAAATAAGTAATTCAACGTTTTTTACTACATGTTTAGTCACACAAGACAAATCATGTTTCCTGAACAACATCAATAAATTTCCACAATCCATTCGATTGATAATGTATGCTTCTAGATTCGATTGTGTAAGAATTTTTGCATCAACGTTTCGGATCACACTTTGTGATCCATCATCTCCTTATACTCTCTATCATCATAATGATGGATCATGGGGTGTGATCTGAAACGTTGATGCAAAAATTCTTACACAATCGAATCCAAAAGCATACACTATCATGTTTCCTGGATTCAACCAAATATAAGAATTTCATACACATGTTATACACCTTCGACTCCAAGGTCAAAAAATACTAATAAAATGGTAGATTTCACATATATAATTGAATTGCAATTTGTCATAACAATCATGAATCATATTTACCTATTTACATATAAGGACTACAAAATATGAATTATACAAATTTTCAACAAAAGTATAAGATAATTTTATCACATCTACAAGGTCATGAAATCCTTGTATGCTCTCAAACATGCCCCAAAGTATATGTGGGCTCCAATGGTAGCTCAACACCACCCAATCATATGGAACCCTTAATCCACCTCTCTAAACTAGGAAACAACAAACTGGGTAATTATTCAACACACATGTGCACTTGGGTATGACACATGACCATCTCAATCAAATAGCACAATATCCAAGGCACACATAAAAAGATACCCACATGAGATTGGAAATAATTCACGAATCAATGCAATTTAGGTTCGCAAGTACTCATCAAATCCACAATCTAACGAACAAGCAAAAAAGGTAGTATCACATGTACATTAATGGAGTGTCATCACATGGATTTAGCCGACCATCATAGAGAGACCTCAAAATATGGCCTATCCAATAGATATTCTCAACAACACCATCATTGATTCTTGGGATTGAATGAAATCCTTTACAATCATACATTATATCCACATGAGCATTAAGAAAATGAACTTGTGAATTGATCTTTTATTTGGGAAATGTGTAACCTAATTCTTTGTTGCTATATTTTTTATTACCTTTCATTTACCCTAGCATCATTTGCATAAAAAACAAATGAGGGTGTTACTTCATTAAGACCTAGCACCCCCTCCTCTTAAGGCCATAGTCAAAAAAACACAATATGGGCATTAAATGGAAAACGAGATCTAATCATAACACACATATAGCCATACTATAATTCATCCTATTTCTATAAGAAAATTTTGTTCCACAAAATAATACTAAATAAGTTAGCAATTCAAATTTCATTTTTCAATGACATGAATAAATTTGCAAAACTTTTAAACTTCAGTGATGGGAAATTTATACCCCACCCAAGATCCAAACTTATAATTTCTAAATTCTAAAAATAACCTTTTGAAGGAAACAATATGGAAAGCACACTTTCCTACTAGCAATTTTTTTGTAAAATATTGCTATAATTGCAATGCAAAATGAATAATCTCGAAATTTTACAACATGAGAATTGTTATATTGATTTTACACAATTTAACAATTTATCTTACATGTTTTATCCTAAAACAAAAATGTCATGTGCAACCACCTAAGGTGGGCATGGCAAAAGCAATATAAATAAAAGTTCGAATTTGAATCGCTTACCTTCAATCCAAACAACTGAAAGAATATAAATGAGAGTTTAAAGAATCTCTTCCACTCAACCCAATTTCAGCAGCTCTTCAATACAATCATCGATCCAAGGCAACAAACCAACTTCAAATCCTTCGAAGCAATCTTTCCAAAATCTCAAGTAAGTGAGAGGAGAGAAGAAAATCCAACACAAAAGCATAATAAAAATAAAACTCTCCAAAATGATCTCTTTTCTTTTATACAATGGAAATTTTCACTTTACAAAAAGTCGCCCCTTTTCCATTTCACACTTAATACAAGACATTTCTTAAAAAGTGACATTTCTACATTTCTTTTTGAAGAAAAATACTTAATTTAAATACCATGCACCCTTCTTTTCACAAATGCAAAACTAGAACATAAATAACCTATATAAAACACAAACATGTTTTACATGTTTTACAAGTTTTCACATGATTTGGGAATCCAAAATCAACATATTCAAATTCAAGCTCACAAGGCCACACAAGACTCATCTCATAAATCAAAATTGAACGAGACAGTGATATGAATGCAACACTCTTACCCAAACCAATTGTGTTCAATTAATTACCATTGAAGAAACCCATATCTACACACACAATAAAACATCAAGCATATATACACTGTTAGGACCCAGAGGCAACTGAGAGGGGGGTGGGGTGGAGTTGGGAGGGGGTGGGTGAATCAGTCTGCACATGCCTAGAGCTCACTGCTCAATCACAAGATGGGAGTCACACTGACTACAATTGGATGGTTAAATCTAATGATAATGTACTGCTCAAAATAGCATCTTCATATGTTGGATTCAGTACCGGTTAAGCTCTGATTGTTTTCTTCAAACCTTCCTTGTATCTTCAAATGATGTCTGTGTGAGTAGCTCTGCTTATATTCGCATATACCTTATTACATTCCTCTTCCACTACTACTACATAATCTCACAAATGAGATCTTACATATATACCAAAACCTAAGACCAAATGTGTAGGTCGGCTCACTAAGAATATTACAATTAAATCAATTACAAATGAATCAATATGCGATACATCATGTCGGCTCAAATGCATTTACAATAATAACCAATCAATAAATCATCTCCATAACGTGTTTTGCTGATCTGGAATAGATAACGCTTGTCGGTCCATAACCTAGACAAATTTGTCGATAACAGCAAATATGCAAACTCGATTAAACCAATAACCAAATCACCAAAACCAAGTGTCCAAACCACGTCTTCAACATAACCAAGTAATCTCCAGATGATAACAGATCATCCTCAGTGTCAGTGAACAATATAACCTATCAGTGAACCAAATACCGGTGACTGTGCATAAGTCACTGAACATGCCGATGAACATAACCAAAGATCTCCAGTGTTGACAAGTGTTGATAAGTGTTGACATCAAGGACAAAACCAATGCAACACATCCATAATACCAACATACACAACACAAGATAGTCAAACCACAATATATACCAACCAATAAGATAATGTCATAATCTATATATAATTGAAAAATCGTCCAACATCGGGATAATTCAAATAGTCATGTGCTTAATACCATAATCACAATGTAGAACTCAATGAACCTAACTATAATCATGCACCCTACAAAGCAATGAACTTGAAAACACTATAAAGTCCAACATATAAAAATCCACATGAATAAATTACAAGATCCCTACACCTTGAAGGCAATCCAAAAGACCATCATCAACAATTAAATCCATACAACTCAATGGCAATCCACAAGAACATCATCAACAAGTACGATAACAACATCAAAACACATATAAGAAAAACAAAATAAAGCATGTACTCCCAAGGCCAAATAGTAGAAGGTTACTTGAAGACCACTTAGATACCTTGAATCAAAATGTCATTTATACAAATGTTGGCAATATTGAGGATGCTCGAGAAAGTCTTCAATTTCTTTTTATAAAGACAAATTTGTGTCTGGATTGAAAAGGAGGGAAAGAGGGTGAAAGAGCAAGCAGGCTTTAGGCCAAAGCATTCTACGATCGACCATTGCATTACAATCGGACATTTGATTGAGAAGGTTTGGGGCAAACAAGGAGGGGAGGTCTTTTGTTGCTTCATTGATTTCAAGAAAGATTTTGACACGGTACCTTTAAGCAAAATGTGGAGTAAAATGGAAGAATTGGAAATTCCAAAACATTATAGGGGGGTTGTTCATAGATTGTATGACCAAGTCTACACCAAAATCTGAACCAAACAAGGATTATCAAAATGCTTTGGAAGTGACATTGGGGTCAAGAGGGGCTACCCATTATCTCCTACTTTATTTGAGATATACATTGACAAATTAGAGAAATGGATAAACAAGTTTGGTGGTGGACGAGTTCACTTGACCAATTATGTAATAAAGTTGCTTTTATATGTTAATGAAATGGCAAAAACAACACAAGATTTGAAGGAACACTTAAAGGCTCTAGAACATTTTTGCCATGAGGTGAGGATGCACATGAACACTAACAAAATTAAGGTCATGATCTTTACCTTGAAAAGAAAGCTCATAAAGAATTTGCTTTTGAAGGCAAACCCTTACAAATAGTCAATGAATATAAATACCTTGGCTTTGACTTCTACAATAAACTCAACCTGAAATCATTTAGAGCACAAAAGATTCAAGGGGGATGGAAAGCTCTATACTCATTACAAAATAGATGTAGAAGAGCTTAAGTATGGGACTAGAAAACTAAAAAACCTCTTTTTGAGTTTCTTGTGGTTCCAATGGTACTTTATGGATTTGAGGTATAGGGTAGCAACACTTCAGCAAGCAAATGGAGACAAATAGAGAGATTATAAAAACATTTAATCACAAATAGCATCAAGATTAAATCATATATTCCTTACAAGATTGTCTTACCAAAGGCGGGGGTTTTTCTTATTGAGGCGTCAACTATGTTTCGGTTACTAAGTTATTGAAGAAGATTAGAAAACATGGAGATATATCGTTGGCTAAAAATAGCAACAGAAGAGAAACTAGACAAAAGGAAGAGCACATGGATGAAGCAAAACATTAAATGGATGAATAAGTGGGATATTAGCATAAGAGATTGCCCAAATAACAATAGAGGAATAAAAAAGTACATACAAGAAAAATTCTAAGAAAGCATGTGGACAAGACAACTCCGGAGAAAAAAAGAATACTATATCAAACATTTCAATCCCACACATGACGATACACAAAAAAACTACATAGGTATGGAAATAAAATGGAAAACAAAAATGTCAATTGTCACATAGGTACCAGCTCACATCAATTTAGATGTGAAACCAGAAGATGGATGATACCTAAAGAGCAGTGGGCAGATAGAATATGTAGATATTGCACTCAAAGTGGTGGAGACAGAGTGTCATTACATCATGGAATGCGCAAGTTACAAGGATATTTGGATCAACTATATTGAGACGCTAAATGTAAACACCTTGAGTAATCTCTTTCAAGAAGAAAGGATAACAGGAGTTGCATATTTCTTGATCAAGATACATTGTAGAAGATCCAAGATGTAGAAGGAAAAGGAGGTTTAGTAG
Source organism: Cryptomeria japonica (assembly GCF_030272615.1). Lineage (NCBI taxonomy): Eukaryota > Viridiplantae > Streptophyta > Pinopsida > Cupressales > Cupressaceae > Cryptomeria > Cryptomeria japonica. The sequence goes on along the minus strand of NC_081413.1, from coordinate 468,068,397 downwards.
ACATAGTGTTTTGGACTTGCATGCTTCGCTTTGCTAGCTACCTATGGGTCCTATAGACTGTTTGGCCTCGTGGATGTTATTAAAAACATTCATTCATTCATTTCACTGAATTGAGAGGTCTAGAGAAGCCGATTCATCATTACATCTTTAAGTTTAGTAGACATAGTGTTTTGGACTTGCATGCTTCGCTTTGCTGGCTACCTATGGGTCCTATAGACTGTTTGGCCTCATGGACGTTATTAAAAACATTCATTCATTCATTTCAATGAATTGAGAGGTCTAGAGAAGCCGATTCATCATTACATCTTTCATAGAGGCTAACCAGCCAGAAAAAATTATCAACCCTCTAAAGTTGAATCATAATGATTTTGAGGAATATGTAACTTTCCTCATAGTTTGTTAGAATTGAGGACCTTGGTTGGAAGTCATGTATCTTTGTCAAAGCTTTTTTGTACTAATGGCATTTATGCCCTTCTGATATAAATATTTTAAATTTATCCCAAAAAAACAAAAAATGCCAGTGTTACAATTCATAAAATCCTCTTATTTAAGAGAAGCATTTAACCGAAATTGAGAGCATATATGATGTATTATAATTCTATCGATGCTTTTAACAAAGTTCAATTTAAAGGAACTTTTTACCAGCATTCAGATTGGATTTTTACGGTTACTTCGCTCCAAATATTATTCCTTGTTTTTGATTGCCAACCGCTCCTTCCTTTATTCGAGAAGAGCCTATCTACTCCTACTGTATCCTGCTAGGTAAGTAAATATAAGCTTCAATTTCAAAAATACTATAAAAAAGCAGTTGAGATATATGATATATTGAAATGTGAACCTCTTCATATCATTTCAGACGTAATTTCATGATACTTAAATTTTCAAAATTCAGTTCCCCAAACTAAACACCAGCATTTATTACATCGTTGGTTTACCCAGCTGAGAAGTGTTGATGCAAACTCTGAATGACATAGAAATCACTCGGCAGGAAATATAAAAAACTGCGTATCATGTCAATCTTCATAGTCCAAGAACATACAACATAATGGCATTTTGGGCATGCATCCTATTTTCTGCCTGCGGGAAAACAATAGAATTAGAAGCCTCTATAACACCATCAGTGACTTCAGTGCCTCTTTCAGCAGGAAGGCAGTGCATGAATAACACATTTGGATCTGCCAACTTCATCAGAGCCTCATTAATCTGCAGGATACATGTTTGTGTAATTATTAGTTCTAGCTCGATTTTCTAAACTGCTGTAAAGTATAAGAATTCTGATAGTGACCAGATTTAAAAAATGCTACAGCAGATCTACAAAACATTTATATGCATTCTATTGACAACTGTCCTCTCTCATACCTGGAAGCCTTTAAATCGTTCATAGCGATAAGCTGCTTCATCCTTCTGGCCCATACTTGCCCATACATCTGTATATACAATATTTGCCCCCCTCACAGCCTCAGCAGGATCATTTGTTATTTCAATTTTACTAATCCCAGCATTCCTTGCCTTCTCTACAGTGGCATGATCAGGTTCAAACCCTTTAGGGCATGCACAAACAAAATGAAATGGCACCACAGATGCCAATAAAAGCCAAGAATGCACAATGTTATTTCCATCTCCAATGTACACAACCTGTATGAAACAAGATGTTATAGCCAGCAAATCATGAAAAGGAGTAGCTTAGTAAGCCTTAACTTTGTCCAACAAGATCCTTATCAATGAAAGAATCCTCATAGACTAGCCGTAGGTAGAAGAAACATCCAAAATATATGTAATCACTGAAATATAAAACCATTATGAAATTCAAATGCCTGCCTGGATGATGCATACCATATCGCAGCTCACTAATGCTAACTATCAGAATATTTCTTGCATCCATGTCAACAACTAAAACAGATTGTCTAAAAAATTGCATAAAAAGGGAGCCCTATTAAATTACCTTAACACCTTCCAGCCCACCAAGGTGTTCTATAATAGTTAGTGCATCAGCCATAATTTGACACGGATGATTAAAGTCAGACAAGCCATTGATAACAGGTACACTGGCATACTTTGCTAGATCTAGAATATCCTATTTAACCAATAAAAAACAAATGATTAGCGATGTTGCACAACTCTAAAAGATTAAAATGCACTTGTATGAAAGCCAACAAACAGTTTAACTTAATTCTTTTAGTCATGACAATTTAAATGAAACCTCTATTAGAACAAATACAGGGTTGTGAGAATTATACCTGATGAGCAAAGACCCGTGCCATAATGAGGTCATTATAACCCGATAGCACACGAGCAATATCACGTGTCTCTTCCCTTTTCCCCATCTGTATATCATCTGGGCCTAAGTATATGGCATGCCCACCCAAAAGGAAGAATCCCGTTTCAAAAGAAACACGTGTTCTCATGGATGGTTTTTCAAATATCATAGCCATTGACTTTCCCCGCAAAGGCTGGAAATTCTTATCCCCAGATTTAATTATTGACTTCAGTTCCACTGCCCTTCGAAGGATATGCATTATTGTATCCTTGTCAAAATCACTAATATGTAAAAATCCTTTAGGGCTGTGGTTCCCTGCAGACATTCCATCAACATAAAGGCAAGAGGTAATAAGCATTAGTTTCAAGACAACTTACAATTTCTAGAGCAATTAATTTATCTAGCTTGATCCCCCACACACCAACCAATATTTCTTCAAGGAATAAAGAACAGACCATACCGTATTTCTAAAATATTAAAAATAGAGATTACATGGATGAATTTCTATATAACTAGGGTTCAAGTACACCAGCCTTCCAATCTTCCACAGATGCTAAATACCACAGTCTAACATCAAACTTATTGCTAGCTAGCCAAAAGACTACAGCTACCTAGACTAACAAAAACTATGAAAATAAACATGAGAAGGACGATTAAAGATATATGCAGGAAATAAAAACTAACAAAGTATATTTGATAAGTATCATAGTTAGCAGAATTCTCATAATTACAGGTAAAATCCATGTTAAACCTCCAGGTTTTGTCATTCCTCAAGCAATTGGAGCTACCCTTATTTCACAAAATACTATTGTCCCATTCCATTCCAAACTGGCTTAAGTCTATGGGAGTTGGAGATAGCTAAGGATTGAAACATTCTATGCCACCGAAGCATATAGATAAAAATGAGCGTCTATTAAAGCATCTATGACTATTCAAAGTGTGGACCCCATTTATCATTAATCATTGACTTCATGTTAAAAGAAATACACATATTTTCATCTATCATTCTTTGTAACTCAATTGAATTGAATGTAGAGTCAGAAGTGTTTTGATTAGACAAGCGCTTTCAACCGGAGCTATGAACTGGGTTACAAAAACAGCCAAGAAAGCAAAAAAAAACCTTGGATGCAAACAAAACAAGTCTCACAAGGAGTGAGACAAAAACCAACCAACAGAAACACTGAAAAGAAATACAAAACAGCTGGCCAGCGGCTAAAGAGACAAACAACAACAGAAGCAGCAGCACAACGACTGAAAAGACAAAAAGAAACAGGATGACTTGAAACCACTCAAGGCGGTTTGAAGCCAAACTTAAGTAGAGGCCTCAGATGAGGGGCAAGATGGGAGTGAAAAGACCTTCTATACTTCAAAGACTCAAACGAAGGATTTCCATGTACTTCAGCAATTTTCCTTTTTACCTTGCCCAAGGAGTCAACGAACATCAATTTGGATCCCCAAGGAGGGGCTCCCACAATCAATTTGTTCCTCACAAGAATTGGGAACCTTTCCAAAGCAATCACTCACTATAAGATTTGAAGACAACCTGGAATCAAATGAGAAGCCTCATAATGCAGTTCCTGCTCCCAAACCCCAAACTAGATCGAAGTTTCACACATTTCGGCAACATAAAACTTGCCTCAACCAAAACATAAAATCTAGCAAAGAGGAAGTTGGTTCTAGATTTAGTAATATTGTCAATGGATACCCCTAATAACACAGTCATCCTAGAACTCTAAGGGGAGTTGAGGAAGATGAACCCAAATAGGAAGCCCGTTTACTTTGGTAGCATTAGAACCAGCAGATCAGCTTTGTAAATGGAGAAGGGCCTTATCGAGGAACCAGGGGCCACCATGAAGAACTCGAGTGCAATCTTTCAAGGAAAAAAAGAAGCAGATAACCGTTTGGTAGTGCCATGATATTGAGACCTAGAGACTTCCAGCAATTAGAAGCCCAACTATGGATAAAGTCAATATTCATTCTCTAACCATAAAACCTCCCAATGAGAGCAAAATGAAGGCCAGTGGTAGCTATATCTACCCACCCATCAGAAATTCTTAGAGAAGCGTAAGGCAACCCAAGAGAGGTAGCATCTCCAAAACTCTGGTTAGCAAAGTAGATCTAGTATGAGCAGCTGTGAGAGGAACACCCAAGGGGGACCCCATATCCAAACCCTCACAAGAGCAACCAGAGAATTCAGACCTCTTCTCATCCCGAACAACAAATACTTTAGCAAGGGGAGAACCTCCAGTTCTAGGATCAACAACATCTAGAGGAACAGGTGTCATCGATCCCCCAGACATAGGTTCTGTGTAAGGAACCTCTTGAACCCCTTCATGGACCGGCTGCAAAGAGGAAACTGGGGAAACAGAAATCCCTTCAGTGAAGGCCCCATACCAACATGGGTCTGCAACAAAATAGAGGGAAATTGGGGAAATAGAAACCCCTTCAGTGAGAGGCCCCATACCAGCATGGGTCTGCAACAAAACAAAGGAAACAAGGGATGCACTGGAAGAGGGCATCCCCTCAGAGGCAAACCCCTTGCCATCTCACTCAACAAGCGGGGCATCCACCCTATAACCCATTTTAACAAGAGGTTGGGAAAGGAAGCCCTTATGCAAGCTCAGATCAAAGCCAAACAAGGTCACATTACCAACAGGCAGAGCAAACTTGTTCTACAATCTTGCTTTGAAAAGAATGTCAATAAGGAGCTCCTCCTCATCAGAACTGAGCTCCTCCAAGCCATCACTACTAAACCAGCTGTCACCAAACTCAAAATCTTCTGAGCCAAGGGCAGAATCCCACATTGAACCTCTACTATCAACTGCAAGGTCCTTGCAAGAATCATCGCTCACGCAGGAAGCAGACTCCAGTTGGAGGAAAGGAAAAGCTGAGCCTAGGCCTCCAGCATCTGCATTATCATCCATCGCTTCTTCTCCAACGCTAGCAGAGCCTTCATCACTAGCGCCTCCTACAGTTCCCACTGACATCTACGACATTCCACATATAGTTTGAAGTGTTAATGTGTCTGTTAGAATACATTTTAATTTTTAAACCATGATCATGATAACTAATTTCTATGACTAGTCTAAAGAAACTCTGCAAAGAATACAAGCACCTAAATATTTGTTAGTATCACAAAGATTTGGACCTATTTTTGAGTATGGGTGTACCTTGTAAGACTTCCTTCTATTCATCTTTAGCTCACATTACTTCTCTTTGATTTCAATACTTAATGCGAAATTACTTGTTAGTTGTTATTAAGGACAATACATCATAGGGACTTAATGCAATGTGACTCTTATTAAAATCTTTCATTCATTCATTTGTAATGCTGGAAGGAGGGGTAGAGGCTAACAAGGGGATGTGGATGCAAACTCTTTTTGATTTGTATTTTAAAGGATAACATAAATGATAAGAAACATTGAGATGTAGCCTAAACCAAGAGAACGTCACCATTAAAACTAAACATATTTGGTAAAGTTATGACTTTAGAAGCTCCAGATTTTGTGATTGGGGATAGAAATGTGTCATGCCCCATCATAGACGCTAGCTGCAGCCCTCATAGACTCTAGTCGCAGCTGTCATAAACCCTAGTCACAGCTTTATATAATTAAGTATAGGCGATTAAATGAATGCAAGGGCCAACCCAAAATAAAGACAATCAACATTTGGCGGTTATTAATTAAAAGAAGGCTGACTAAGAGTAATTAGACTGTGTTTAAGGGAGAGACCAACTAGTCAGAGGGAAAATTATTAACAATATTCAAATGGTAATAATCTTTCTAAGGAAGCCAACTAGGATTTGTTAAGGTGACACCTAGCTGTGAAAAGGTGTGACCCTTGCCTAGGGTAAGGGGTGTCATGAAGAGATATGACTCCCTTCAAATGGAGATATAAAAGGGAGAACAAGTCATCCAAGAAAGTCATCGAATGAAGTAAGCATTTGATCTGAAATCAGGTATCAAGCCAATAAAGAGCAGATTCTGATTTTATGGTGCAGCCTAAAATTAGTAAGTCTATGTGTGGAGATTGAACAGGATCAGATGACAGAGTTTTAGATATAAATTGCATTCAGAAATAAAGCAGCCATTTATATTCAGCAGAATAATTGATATGCAATATGATCAAGTCTATTATTTAATCTCTTATATGAATCATTGATTTGTTTATTTGATTAACTTGACAATCCACCAAGGAGTCAGAACTAATAATCATTCATCAGATTTAATAGAGCAATCTTATTAAAAACAGGCAAGGAAACACAATAGAGATGCAGGACTACAGACCCTACCCATTTGGTGGATGCCCATTGAGTTGGTTGCTTGAGGGCCAAGGGTTCAGATTGAGTTGCTTGCATGTTTGATGCTCTTGGGCTTAATTGTGGAGGATAGTCTCCCGGCATCCTATGGTGTTTTCCCCTCATGTTTCTAATATGGTTGAAGCTATATTGTGCATGTTGACAGTAGGAAACTACATTATCATTGGTTTAACATTAATTAATTATCTTCCTAGATTCAACTACTATTATGTCTTTTAATAGAAAAATACTCTTGTGAATAAATTAGATTATTGTTATTATTATTTTTGGGCAAATTTCAGGTATATCCCTGAGAGGACATTACAATTGGTATCAGAGCATTAATCCTACCAACCTGCGAGACAAGCCTACTTAAACACCATACAAGTAGGGTTAAGTATTCAACCCCTTTTTAAATGAAACAAAGAATAAAATCAAATAGGCCAACATTGCACTTCTATATATGTGTGCCTTTCAAATGTATACTTCATGCCTTACGTATATTTATATGCTTCCTGCCTTGCGTGTATTTACATGTATTGCTTCATGCCTTACATGTATTAACGTGTATTGCTTCATGCCTTACATGTGTTTATGCTTCATGCCTTACATTTATTAACGTTTATTGCTTCATGCCTTATATGTATGCTTCCTGTCTTGCATGTATTGCTTCATGCCTTACATGTGTTTATGTGCCATGCCTTATGTGTGTTTGTGTTTGCGCCATGCTATATGAGTGTGTGCCTCTCTAATGTATGCCTTGTGTTTTGCATCTTGTGTGTATTTGCTTCATGTCTGATGTGTTTTCAGCATATTTACTCCATTTGTGGTTTATAGGTGTGCCTTTCTCATGTTTGCTTAGTATCTTATGCGTATTTTTTCGCCATGTTTACACCATTTGTACTTTATGATTACTTTATGCTTAACAATAATGAAAATGCCAAATCAATCTAGGCTCTATAAGAGTTCTCAAGTACCCATGAATCCTTTCAAAGTTCAATGTTTATTCATCAAAATTCTAAGGTAGTTTATATCAATAGCATTAAGACATTGATTAATATTACATCCTTTGATTAATTAGTTTAAATAAAGAGCTCATTGTAACAACTTCCACAATCAAATTCTCAAAACCAAGTTAACACACTTATGATAGCCTTCACTACTGAAAGGTTGGTTTAACAGAGGATCTAATTCGTGAAAACTTATTACAACAGTTCTTAACAAATTTTATCAATCCCAAAGCTTTATGCTTAAAGTCAATAATGATGGCACAAGGTTCTGTTGTGACGTTTTCACACATCGCCCCATTGCAAATGGGGACCCATGTTTTTTGCTCGTTTTGTTCGTTTTCGCTTTGCTTTTTCTAGGGTTTTGTTAGTTTGTTAGTTGTCTGGATTTAGGGTCAAGCCTTAGGGTTTTAATTACCGTCTTTTCGGACCAGAATCCAGTCGGTTTTGGGAGCTTTTTGATTTTCCTTTTCTAGAATGCAAATTTTGAATGCAATGAATTCGCCAGAATGGTCTAATTTTCAATTGGAATGTTGATGCAGAGCTTAAATTTGTCTAAGTGTTGAAGATGAAATGTGAATTTTTGTCCAATTGAATATTTTTGACCAAATTTTGACTTTTTTGAATTTTGATCCTAGGCATCTCAAATGATTTGTTTTCGCCTTGTGAAGTGTTAAAATGTGAAAAATCATGTTATTTTGGCCTGTAGGAGCAAAATCGCTCCTGTCCCTCAGTGAAGGACGAGAGCTCGTTTTCAAATATTTTACTATTCCTGCAGGGTCAAGATGAATTACGGATTGGAAGTGATGGAGAAAGGCGAGATCTTTCCATTGAATATAAATTGAAGATTTTCATGAGCACAGAAATGCCTCCAGGGGAAAAATCGCTCCTGTCCCTCAGTGAAGGACCGGAGCTACAAATCCAATTTTGCTTTGTCCTTGCAAGATTTTAACGTCTTGACGATGTGAAAAGGTCCAGAGAGGTGCATTTTATCAAATGAATATAACTTGAAGCGTCGCCCAGGGGATCACATAGGATAGCAAGTCCGGCCTGAGTGAGGTCCTGATCCTGAAATTTGGTTAAGTCTGGAATGCCCTGATCCTGAATTTGACTAAGTCTGGAAACTGAAAAAACCTCCAAAAACTAGATTTTGCAATATAACTCCTGGAGGTCTAAAACCACTCTCAAACATCCTGAAAGTATATATGGAATATAACTTAAAGTATAAGAAATGTCACTTATACTTAAATGTTATATTCCATTAAAATTGTCCTGATTGAGAGTGCGAAAAGTCAAATTTCGCTCGTGTCCTTCTCCAAGGGACCAAGGCGAATCGCTCGTGTCCCTCACCAAGGGACCAGAGCGAAAATGATTAGTTGAGCCATTCCTGACCTTGTTCGGACGAATCGAGACATCAAAGGCATGGTGAAGGACGAAATGAGCATGATAGAGCATCCAGACTTGATCAAAACAATAAAATGCTTAAGTTCGCTCCTGTCCCTCAGGAAGGGACCAGAGCGATTTTTGTTATAGATGATTTTCTCGCCAATTTACGACCGATTCCAAGGCATGGATGAATGGAAGGACGCATTATGAACCCGTTGAATATAAATCTGGAAGCTAGCAAAGTGAAGTGAAGCATACAAAGCCAAGATCGCTCCTGTCCCTCTCCAAGGGACCAGGGCGATATGATGATTATATTGCCGTCCCTCCAAGATCAGGACACTCCAAGGCGAAGAACAAGGTACCAAGGACGTTTCGAAGCATCTCCATCAAGCACAAAGTTACAAGGATCGCCACATTGAGGGATTTGCTCTAAAATATCCTAATTCGCTCCTGTCCCTCAGGAAGGGACCAGAGCGAAATTTCCATAAAGACCAAGATTTTGAAAGTTTAACAAGTATCAAGCCACCAAGAGGAATCAAGGGACGTCATTTCACGCATTGAAGGTAATGGCAAGTTGAAGAACGCAAGGACAAGCTTAAAAACTTGAAGTTCGCTCCTGTCCCTCAGGAAGGGACCAGGGCGATATTACATCCAAGCTAAAATGGCGATTTGGACGTAAGGATGAAGACCTTGGACGTAAAAATTGCAAGAATCATGACCAAATTGATGGATCGCTCCTGTCCCTCAGTCAGGGACCAGGGCGATGAGGTACGTATCTTCTCACTTTTTCATTTTGGCGCTTAAAACACATTTTTTAAATTTATTTAAATGCTAGGAAAAAATCGATATTTAATTAAAAGCATTTAAATAGCGCATGGTATGTATTTATTAATTATTTTTTGCCTTTGTAAAAAATCGAAATTTATTAATTAAAAATAAAGGCATTTAATAATTAATTATTAATTTAATAAAAATCAAAAGGGAGCGCTTGGGTTTATTTTGTCAAGGTCGGCCTTTATTATTTATTTAAAAATCGTTTTAATTGCTATATTTTGCAAAAAGTCGGCCTAAGGTCAATATGAAGGTGAGCGCCTATAAAGGAAGGTGTTTATTTCATTTTCACATCATCATTTATCATCTCTCATATGCAACTTGGAGAAGGCAAAAGAGGAGCGAATTTCATACAAAGGAAGGGCAAAATTATCATTCAAGAAGAGGAGCGAATTCAATCAAAGGTGGTGCGAAACTACTATCCAAAGGAGAGGCGAACTTGAAGTTTCCATTTGAGCGAAGTTGCCTAGGACGTCAAAGACATATTAAAGATGGCGAAATTGCTAACTTGAAGAGGAAATCACGTCCAAGACTTGAAGGGTGGCGAAGTTGATAAGAGGAACGTTCTTTTGAAGATCACATCAAGACTATCGAATTTCAAATTTTGCCTAGGCGAATTCCTTTATTTTGCATTTTAGAGTTAAGCTCTCAAAGAGGTATGACGATATGGATTTATTGTTTTGATTTTGAACGTTGATCGTCATTTCCTTAATTTTGGATTTTGAAATTTTGTTTTGCCTTAGCTCAGTTGTTTTTAGGAAATGATTAATAAAGGACTTATCATTAAGTTTCCTAAAATTTGCTCTCTATCTATTCATTGCAAAATCATGTTACTAATTTTGAAATGTTGTGTAGGCATCAAATGGAGGTCTCTTCAAGGAAAATCAAGCCGGATCAAGGACGGTCTTCGCCAGGACGGTCTTCGCCAGGACGATCAAGCCAAGACAAGGGCGACCTCTTCCAATCCAGCGTTCCAAGGCGAGGTACATCATCCTGCACATCAAGGACAAAAGGAGTTAGAACAAGAGTTAATTAAAGATAGCCTCTCAACGACATCAAATTGAATATCTAGCAAGCTTCAAGTGTCAGATGAGGTGGCATCCCAGTCATCACTCCTCCAGTCAGTGAAGTCTACCTCAGCATGTCCAGATTCAATGTACTTAACTCATGGAAGGTGGCACAAACTTCGATGTACCTACCCCAGCTATCCATTGGTCGATTTTTCTAGAAGGGACATGTGTCCAAGCAATACAATTTTATCATTGGTCAAGCATTAAATGTTATGTAATGGTTGTAACAAACCCTAATTAGGGTTTTCATTGTAAAATCTTGGCCATTGATCTTGAATTGATCTAAGCCATCAAATTGTATTGTGGGCACTATATAAGCCCAGGCATTTCATTTTGTAAAAAAGGGGAATTTTAGATAGAATTAGAGAGAGTTGTAAATAATTGATAGAATAGCAATTAGAGTAGAATAGGAGGACAAGGCAAGAAATTGTTGCCATTGATTGTAAACAAACTCCATTTTCATTGAAGTAATGGTGAAATATGTCGTTTTCTTGCAATTTGCATGGTTTCTTGTTGAGTCTTCAATCTTAGATGGTAGATGATTAGATGAATGGAGGAAATGTGATTGATTAATGGTGGAATTCGTACATCCATACTACTAGCAGTTTGTTGATTGCAGACTTGCCTTGCGTAGTCAACTGGAATCATTCAGCCTAAGCTCAATTTCAATTTGTTGCCTCTTCATTGATATGCATCAACTTGGATGGTATCTATGCCTGCGGTGATAATTTGAACATCATAAAGCTCCCCTTAGAAGATTGCACTAGTCTTGTGTAGATGTTCCATTGATGTCAATACAAGATCTAGTTAGAGTTTCATCAAAAGGTCAAGTCATTGCTCCTACATTCTTAGTATTAGGATTAGATCCTAATACTATATAAGCCTAGGCATTTTTAGATAGAATTAGAGAGATAAGTTAGAAATAGTTGAAAGTAGTTAGTAGTTAGAGAGTAGAATAGGAGGACAAGGCAAGAAATTGTTGCCATTGATTGTAAACAAACTCCATTTTCATTGAAGTAATGGTGAAATATGTCGTTTTCTTGCAATTCGCATGGTTTCTTGTTGAGTCTTCAATCTTAGATGGTAGATGATTAAATGAATGGAGGGAATGTGATTGATTGATGGTGGAATTCGTACATCCATACTACTAGCAGTTTGTTGATTGCAAACTTGCCTTGTGTAGTCGACTGGAATCGTTCAGCTTAAGCTCAATTTCAATTTGTCGCCTCTTCATTGATATGCATCAACTTGGATGGTATCTATGCCTGCGGTGATGATTTGAACATCATAAAGCTTCCCTAGAAGATCGCACTAGCCTTGTGTAGATGTTCCATTGATGTCAAAACAAGATCTAGTTAGAGTTTCATCAAAAATCAAATCATTGCTCCTACATTCTTAGTATTAAGATTAGATCCTCTCTTCACCCCCATCCTTTTTCCATTTTTTAATCTAAGCTAGTAAGAGCCTGTGTTCCAGCAAAGCAGATCGGAAGTTCAATGTAAGTCCCCTTGTGATTCCAGCAAATCACATCATACCACTGGAGCTTATCCACATGTAGAGACCCTACCAAAAGGAACCTTGGAGTCATCCTAACTGATCCTTCATGCGAATCTTCAGCAGTTAGAGGCTTTATTCAAGAGAGGATAAGATACCCTTAGGTATTTTATTCTGTGTATGATGGTGTACAAAATACACGTCAACAGGTTCCTAATGCAATCTGGACCTCTTCTCCCTAACATGATATCTCGGTCTCCAAGTCAGAAGGTAATCCAGTCATGTCCCAGATATCGACATGGAATCCAAAGAACCCAACGTAGCTAAACACTAGAGAAGCTAGATACACTTCCCACTTATGAGTAACAAACATTACTATATCATGAAAGTATACCCACAGGAAGAATTGATGAACTATCTGCAATAATTAAATCACTACTTGCAGTCAGCCATTTTGCTAAAAGTATTGTTAATCATTCACTCTTTACAGTACTGAAATGAACGACTTCATTATCACCATTATCAACAAAGCCCAAAATCTCCAATGCAGGAATCATGAAAGGTCACAAAACCACAAACTGCTCACTCATAACCTCCAGATCTAGAAACACTTTATCCAATCAACCAGGACTGATCTCCACAGAAAAATTTAAAATAGATCCACTTGAAATCTCACTCCTAAGTTCCTCTGTCAGATAAAGGGAAAACCCTTTTCATAGAGCCCCCCGGAAGGAAAAGTGAGTCTAAAATACTAATGTCAAATCAATAACTCGGACTGATCCCATATGTAAAAAAAATATAGTTGCATAATATAACTAAGGGGATGAATTTTGAGAAGATTCAGTCAAGTCTCCCTTCAGAATTTTCAACTTAATAAGTACACCAGCAAATAATTCAGATTACCATACCATGGTAACACGTCTAAAAGATAACAAAATGCAAGATCTATCCTAAATGTAAAAGTACTCTTAAAGCAAGATTATGAAATAAGGAAGATAGTTCCCAAACCAGTTTTTAAACCTTTATATTTTAGGCCATCGATGTGTGTCATGCTTCTAATCCTGAATTTTAAATTTGTTGAGTTCTTGTGTAAACACAAAGAGATATCAATGATATTGTGCATATGTTGGGTCAATCCAAGTCAATCCTTTACATTTACAAGTGATGAAGAAAGAAAGATAAGAGAAAACTTGTCTTAAAATTACAAACATAGCAAACTTTCAATACCTTAGTTAAGCTGTTCAAATTAACAACTTGTGATAATCAAAGTAGCGCAGCAGAAGTGAATTGTGTGATCGATTTTCATAAAAAGAAAGATAGAAGTCCTGAAGATCAAGCCATCTTCATATTAAGGAATTAATTATTAATCATTCCAATTTAAAATTTGCTCGAGGACAAGGAATCTTGGAAAGGGTAGACTGCCATGCCCCATCATAGACCCTAGTTGCAGCCCTCATAGACCCTAGTCACAGCCATCAAAAACCCTAGTCACAACAATATATAATTAAGTATAGACGATTAGATGAATGCAAGGGCTGACCAGAAATAAACACAATTAACATTTGGCGGTGATTAATTAAATGAAGGCCAACTAAGAGTAAATAGACTGTGTTTAAGGGAGGGGCCAACTAGACTGAGGGAAAATTATAAACAATATTCAAATGCTAATAATCTTTCTAAGGAAGCCGACTGGGATTTGTTAAGATGATGCCTAGCTGTGAAAAGCTGTGATCCTTGCCTAGGGTAAGGGGTGTCATGAAGAGATATGACTCCCTTCAAATGCAGATATAAAAGGGAGAACAAGTCATCCAAGAAAATCATCAACTGGAGTAAGTATTTGATCTGAAATCAGGTATCAAGCCAATAAAGAGCAGATTCTGATTTTATATATGCAGCCAAAAATTAGTAATTCTATTTGCGGAGATCGAACAGGATCAGATCACAGAGTTTTAGATATAAATTGCATTCAGAAATAAAGCAGCCATTTATATTTAGCAGAATAATTGATATGCAATAGGATTAAGTCTATTATTTAATCTCTTATATGAAACATTGATTTATTTATTTGATTAACTTCATAATTCCCCAAGGAGTTAGAGCTAATAATCATTCATCAGATTTAATAGAGAAATCTTATTAGAAACGGGCAAGGAAACACAATAAGATGCAGGAGTACGGACCCTACCCATTAGGGGGGCACCCATTGAGTTGGTTGCTTGTGGGCAAAGGGGTAGGATAGAGTTGGTTGCTTGTTCAACGCTCTTGGGCTTAATTGTGGAGGATAGTCTCCCAGCATCCTATGGTGTTTTCCCCTCATGTTTCTAATATGGTTGAAGCTATATTGTGCATGTTGGCCGTAGGAAACTACATTATCATTGGTTTAACATTAATTAATTATCTTCCTAGATTCAACTACTATAATGTAATTTAATAGAAAAATACTCTGGTGAATAAATTAGATTATTGTTATTATTTTTGGGCAAATTTCAGGTATATCCCTAAGGGGACATTACAAAACGGGAGGGTTGAGTGTTCATTCCTTTGACACAAATGTTGCCTCGCCCATGTGTTCGGAAAAAAAAAATAAGCTGCACTATCATTTGTGTTAATAAGGCATTCATTGCATGTGAAACACCTGCTATTCAATCACAAGGTCAGTATTCAGTCAAATTTCATTTCCCATGCTTCAATTTACACCTAGAAGTAAAGTGATTCCATCCTAGGAATTGAGATAAAATTACTAAGACACTACTCTCCAATCACAGGTTCATTTTGGCCTTAAACATGCCAAAAAAAGATAGTGAAAATTTTGTGAATTCAATTAGTCGAAACTCAATCAAAATCACTAAGAAAATTACAAAAATGACCTGAATTGACCAAATATCAGATTTTCTATACTGCCAATCATAATTTTTGCTAGTGTATTGTAAACTAGAAATTTGTACGTAGAAATAAGAATGAGAAAGTGAAAGGCAGTTTTGATATGTAATATCCCAAAATAGAGAATGAATTTCTATAAAATGGATAACCGAAGTATTAAACCCCAGCCATTTAGGAGCAGTTGTATCCAAGCTTGCTATATATTAAGCATAGATATGAATTTTGATTGAATCACAGCTTGCTTGGATGAGTTTCTATAATTAGAAAAGGGATAGGTTCCTAAAAACCCTCGACCCTTCCCAAGGATGAATTGTTGATAACTCGATCCACCTTGTGGTTGTATGCTTGCTGCCTAACAGCAATTTGACTTCGATCTATTACTGATTATTGGTTGCTGCACAGCGATATGTCACTGGTCTTTGATGTGAAATGAGATTTACCAATCTTGTGATGCATGGATGAGAATTGCAACCCTTTTTTAAACTTCCCTTTGGCTGGATTTTATATCAAATTCAATTGTTGTCCCTTCATGTTGGAATTTGAACCATAAACCAGCATTAACTGCTCTTTATGACTCCTGCTCAAGGGATAATATGATCAACCAGCATTCAAAATTAATTTGTATAGAATTATTGATCTACAGTATGCATCATTGCTTCCTTCTTGAATGTTACACCTTAATTATAATGCAGAAGTGAATCACTGGGTATAGGATTGGCGAATGATATCAATCTGCCTGTTACATGAAACTCATATGCAAATTGCAATCCCTAGTTGAAATTGCTCAATTCTGAATTGGGGGGTTTCGTCCAGTAATCCAGTAATGATTATGGTGTTTTTGCCCTCTAATTCCAGACCTGGAGGGGTTTCATTCTCAGGTTAATTGAACCGAAGTTACATGCTCCATAAGGATTAAAGTCAGATAAAAGATGTTTTCTCAATGATATATCTCTTTTTTCTTGCTTGTCCTCTCTTAAATATCCTTTTCCCTCCAAGAGTTATAACTCTTCAAATGTCCCTTGATACTTTAGTTATTATTTTTTTTATCATATTAGTCTACGTTATCGGTTCGCTCCCCTAGAACTGCCGAGTCAGGTCCAGTCTGACCTGGATCCAAATCCAGGTTCGGTTAGGTAAAGGATATGAACAGGATTCTAAAATCTCCCTATGGGTTCGGCTGGAACGATACATGGCTGATCTGCAACAAATTTCAGCATTTTTTCCTACTATACCAATGAACCCACCTTGTCCTCTGCAAATTGCCTTTGCTCAAATTTTACACGCTCGCATTTTGGTAATTTTGTGATGAACCCAATGTTCCACAGAGTTTCCTGACTAAGGGATGCGAGGACGGGTTTCAGGGACAGGGGACCAAGGTCCTAAATTTGGGGACAGCAAGGGAACGGTGGGGGAACGGTGGCGGAGTGGTGGTGGGGGGCTGGTGCTGATATAAAAAAATAGAGGTAAATTGAACTCTTCAAGGCAAAATCTGCAACATAACATCTCTATGAGTGCCCCATGAAAGGCCAACTAGTTTTCATGAAGTTAAAGGTTGCAATCAATATGTAACAGCATGTGACATATAGCAAACAACCTAGCAGTGTCCCTGCCAGAGGTGGCAAAGGTGGCGGAAGTGATGGTGTTGTGGGGGGACATTTCCCCACGTCCCCAAGTCTCAGAAACGTCCCCCTACAGAAGATGCGGAGTTTTTTTGGGGGAATGCGTCTCCGTGGAACCATTCAATCGTCAATGAAATAGATTCATTTTATTTTTCCGGAATGGAAGACATGGAGTGGGAAGAAGATATCATGTATCAAGCATGGATTGGTCCTCCTGCTTCAAAGGTAAGAACTTCAAAATTGAGACTCATGGACAAAGAACAACCAGTCATCCTTCAATTATCTATTAATATTATGATTAATAATAAAAAATAATTATGTATGTTAATTAACTTTACTATTTATAATGTATATTAATATTTATTATTTATTAAATTTTTAATAATTTTATTATTATATTATAACATTATATATTAATTTTATTATTATTATATCATATAAATTTACTTTATTATTTATTAATATTAAATTTCTTTAATAATTTTATTATTATATTATTAATAATGTATAACGTATATTAATACTATTATACATCATAAATATTAAAAATATGTATATTATGTGTAATATTCTTGATTTTAGGCTGTAAATATGTATATATTTTATTGTTTTTGTACCAACAAACCCAACTCCAGAAAATTTTTGCATCAAATCCACAAATCGAACCAACAAATCTGAACCCAAACCACTACCAGGATCGATAACTTGAATTATGAGTTAATCCTTAAGGAAAATCACATTCGTCATTAAGGAAATCGCAGGAGTATGCTTTAGAAGGTAATCAATGCAACATTCTAACATCACTGCCAGCACTAAGCAAATCTCAATTATGAATTAGGCTGATGCATTATTTCAGAGGGATTCATTCTCATCTGCCACCACCCAGCACTCGCCAATATTATCTACTTTGGGTCCTTGGTTTAATTTCAAGGAGGGGACATTACATGATACTATTAAATTTGTTTCTTCTTTTAGTTTATCTTTTAATTGAGTGCCATGTCCCCAACACACATGATGAGTTCTGCTTCTGATAGTCCCTTCAACGGCATCATCTATTTTGATTTTTTTATTGCAGTGGACAGAAATTATACATGCTGTGATGTGTTCACATTGTTTTTTTAATGCAATATTCTTGGATATATTTTTTGGCTTCTTAGTTTTGTTTTATATTGTAGGAGTTAAATGTAAATGTGTTTAAGACAAAAAAATAAGAAAAAAACAGCATGAAAAATCTCATTTCAAGTAGATATCTTAAGACACGCATCCCAAAATAACTTTATTTCTATATATTATGTTAGGTTTGTGATTCAAAATAGTATTATATTCTTGTTTTAATTTTTTTTAAAACAAAATCATTTTTGTATGGGGTATGTATCTCGCTTAAAAGAAACCCCTTGGGTTTAATCTTGTTAGTTTAATGTTTATGTTGTAGTTTTGGTTTTACTGAGTTGCTTTCCCACATGGTGGTTTGGGTGGTTCCTGATAGGAAGTGGCTTATATAAATCAATATTAAAGAATGTAACAATCATTCCCACATAACATAGTTTGCGAGTGTGTTATAATATTATTTGCAATGTAGTTTCAATCTATTTGGATTCTCAACAGTGGTATCTAGTATCAAAGCCCTCAATGAAAATGGGTTGAGAAGAAACTGAATACTGGTGAAGCATTGAACCATTGGGAGATTCTGAATTTTGAGGATATTTTTGGGCTGCCTTGGATATGCAGAACTATGCCTTCGGCCATCCTCCTAAGAGTAGGCAAGAGAGCAGAATATTCATTTCAGGAAGTTTGATGTGTATACCAAAGAGCTTGGAATAAATGTAACTACCATGTACAATAGTAACTTGACTTTCAATGGTATAAGGTGCATGATTTGAGGCCAGCAGATTGGGGGAAACTATTTTTCCTGAAATAGGCATTGAAATTAGTATTTTGTTAGGTGTTAGATTTCTGGTGAATAGTGGCATTGAAATAAGAATGTGTGGGATATTTTTGTTGATTTAAGTTGATAGCATGATAAATAGTACCGTAAGCTTGGAAAGCTAGTGCCACATTGAAAGAAGACATTGAAATTGTTGCCTAAAGTGTTAAAAATCGTTGTCTATTGTTGGGAAGGTGTTTTATTTTCTGTTAACGTCTCTTAAAGGATGTTGAAATACATTTGTTTGTGTTAAAATATATTTGTCTTTGGAGCCATGCTGGAAAATACAAATAGCAGCTGAATCTCCTTGGAAACCGATGCTGGGCATAGAATTGGATAGTGGAACACTGTTTTGCAATTTGAAACACCATTTTAGCATTAATATTTGTCTTGTGCTTCTGGAGAAATCATTCACAGTGATAATATATGGTATGAGTTTATAGTATTCTTGAGGAAATTTTATATTGTCGGAATTTGCCCTAATTCCTAGTGTATTGGAGATTAAATGTTTTACACTTATTTTCGAGTAACAAGGTCAAATATGTTTGTTTTTCCCAACTACAGGTCTCAAGATCAAACCTAAGAAAGAGGCATTATGTCTTTATTTTGCTTTTTATCTTTTTTAAGAAGCAAGTATTGTATCAAGTACCTACTAAAGGGTAAAGGCAAAGCACCAATTGTATTCCTATTCCTTTTTAGTATTTCTTTGTGTCAACATAGCTAGAATAGTAAGCCTATCTCAAAAGCAAGGAGACTAACACCAAAAAACTACAAGGAATAGAGCATGAACATGGAAAACACCGTAGTTTTCAATAATCTTTGGGATTTATGGATGAGGAAGAACTGGAAAAGCAAAGGAAGTATATGAAAGAGCATTATTTCAGCAGGCCTGAGAAAGAAGTATAGACAATCTCTGCCATTAATATTAAACATGAGCAGGCTGTGAAAGATACTTATCCATTAGATGCTGTTGATCCCCCAATTGGCACTAACGAAATTGATACATACCAGTTCAGAAATAATAAGAAATGTTGCTGGGAATAGACTGATGTTTACCTGTTGTTGATACATTTCTGCTGTGGCTTTTTGGGTTCTAGTTTGTTATTCTAGTTGACTCTGCTAATCTGGTGGACTGTTATTCTGTTTTGTATAATTTGGACTGAGAGTTGTTCATATTTGCTGGAAATATGGTGATGTTTCACCTTAATATTGTACCTGTCTTTTTTAAACAATCTCTAATACAAAATTATTATCTTTGGCATTTCATTGAAAAACAGCCCACACTCCCTGCTAATGCTACTAAATTATTAAAATTCCAAAACTGAGATAAGCAAGCACTGGCACTGTTAAAATCTTCATGTTCAACACCAATTATCATTCACATAGAAGCCATTAAATCTGAAGCTTGGAAAGCACTCAAATACCTATATAACAAACATCAAACATATAAGAAAATTGATCTTCTTATGCAGTTGCTAAATATTATACTTAATGTTGATGAAGATATTTATGAATACATTTCTAGCATGAAAAACTTGAAACAAGAATTATACTGCAAGTAGAAAAATTAATGATGATATGCTAATCTCTATTATTTTCAGTGGATTTGATTCAACTTATACAATTTTTTAGAAATAAAAAATTGTAACTCGATGAAAAGATAAATAACACAACAGTTGATTCCATCTGTCAATTGCTTACTTAAAATGAGCATCAATTTGCAAAGAAGCAAAGTGGTAAAGCTACATAAGATATTTACTTTGAGTAAATGAGAAGCATGAGAAAATGAAGCACTTTCTGAAGCATCATCCCAAGCATTCTCCATATTCCTCCAAACATAAGAATAAGCATTTTTCAAGCTTTCATGACTACTCAAGTGATTCTTCCTCATCTAATAATCCTAGAAGTCGCAAAGCACACTATAACTGTGGCTGTATAGGAACTATATTGCCAAGTTTGAGACTCGCGGAACTCACGAGTTCTAAGCCTCGCCGAGTCGACTTGCCATGGACTCGTGAGCTGAGACCTGGAGAGTCTTGGCCAAAACTCACTGAGTCTTGGCATGACACTCGCACAAAACCTAGACTCAAAATCACGAGTCCTGACGCGCGACTCTCGCATCCAGCTGGGACGTCCAGCAGCTTTAAAATTTGGGTTTTCAAAAATAAAATTAACTTCCTTTTGCACTTTCTTGTCCAAAACAGGTCTGCTGCAACTCAAACTCATCCATTTCTTCATATTTTGGCTCAAACTCATCCATTTTCAATCATGCAAAAAAAAAAAAAAAATCACCCTTCTATCATCAGGTTTTTCTCACATTTAACACCTTGTGTGGCTGATTATTTCTGCCCCTCAAACCCATTAGGGTGTCCACCCCCAATCCCCCACTAGTTATTGAGTATGAATTATGAAATTTCAAATATTATGTGTTTAAAGATCATATGACATATAATGTTTGAATTATGACAAATTGATAGTCAAAAGAGGCTTTTATGTTCTCTGAATGCATTAATTTATTTTTGTTTTTTTGTAAAACTACAGTTTTTCTTTCTGCCAAGTCCTGGCCTAGTTTTTTGCCAAGTCCTGAGTCTGAGTCCTATTTTGGGCTGCCAAGTCCTGAGTCTGAGTCCTATTTTGGGCTATGTTGATGTGAAATTTTCTAGAAAATAGTCCTCCAGACATAAAAAGAAGGCAAAAGCACATTGCTCACTCCAAAGGACCTTCTTCTGATTATTCCAGTTCCTATGGTTATTATAAACGAATTATCTGAACAAGAAACATCCTACATAGCTGAAGTCTACGATCCAGATGGACATGACAATGACAACATTTTTTCAGTGATAAGAGTCTAAGGGTCAAAATGGAATTTGGAGGAACCATCAAGAGGCTGGGAGACAATTCCGTTCTCTACTTAACTATTCGCCCAGAGTTTAGTTAATATGCTTGAATACTATTTTTGGTAGTAGCAGATGGTTTTGCTTTTCAATTTCAGTGTTGTATGTTGCAGTTGCTATGTTCAGTTTTGGTTTTTCTTTTTGAGATTTCATGAGTAGACCAAATTTTTGGATTTGGTTTTTTCTGCAAGAACTTCTCACCTCTCACCAAATACAGGGAAGAGACTATATTGACCTTTGATCAATCATTGAATATTGTACAAGTTGACAAGAGTTGCTAGCACCAATAGTGTTGTGCAAAGTGAGGTATTGTTGTTGGGCATCAAGATAGATGTGCCATATACAGTACTGAATAGTCATTGAGGGCTTCTGTGTAGACCTTAATGGGTTGATGAAGTACAGAAAACCATGATTGTCTTATACTACAATATGTGTACAGAATGGTCATAGGAGAAGAGCATGTCAATAGGATGTTCATCATTCATGTCGCAACTTGTGAAGTAACAGGTTTTTATGTAAAGCAACATTAGTTGATCAGTGCCAGGATGTATAATGTGTGTATTTGTAGGTGTAACAAATACTACTGCACGATTTTACAATCATATACTTTATATTATCTTCTAGAACCCTTTGGGTTAGGCAGGGTTTGTTAGGTTTGTGATCCACAATAGTATTATATTTTTATTTTCAATTAATTTTTGTATGGAGCATGCATCTCACTTACGAAACACCCCCTCAGGTTTAACCATGTTAATTTAATTTTGTGTGGTAGTTTGGGTTTTATTAGGAGTTACTTTCCTGCATGGTGGTTTAGGTAGTTTCTCATGGTATGTGGCTTATATAAGCTAATGTAAAAGAATGTAATGAACATTCCCACATAATATAGTTTAAGAGTGTCCTTTAATATTGCAATGTAATTCCAATTTATTTGGATTCTCAACATAATATAGATTATTCTTTTTTGAAAAAAAAATTTAAAAATTAAAAAAAGGTCCATTAAGATTAAAGGGAAAAAGGATTTATACTTATAAAAAAAGTGTTTTTTTCCCATTTTGCAGGTATAAATTCATATACAAGAAAGAAGAGAAACAAAACCTCTAGATCCTAGCTTTAATTTACATATTTAAGTAGATAGGTAGTTCTATATATGGAGTTCACCTTTCTTTCATGAATTATTTAGTTTTGCAGAGCCAATTGGTAATATCTTTGTATCAATTATGCTGCAAATGAGTAGTAGTTTTATAATGGAACATTACAAGAACAGTATCAAATGAAAGGACTACTTTGAAAGAGAATCCCTCAAGTGGCTCAAATAACTGGTGTATAAGACTACACAAACACTCCAAGCTCCCCGGAATTAATCCACTCCTTATATAGTCAGATTAGTTAGCCCCCTTGAGTGATTCCCTTTTGAAATTCCATAGGCTTATTGACTTCCGAGGCAGTAATTTTCCAAGGCTCCTAAGGTTTTGGGCAAACTAGCTTTTGAAGGCTTCTTCGGTCCTTATCGAAGTAGGGGCTTGACCGTGCCCATAGAAATAAACAATCAAATGCATTAAAACATGTTATAGACAGAAACAAATAGAAGCATAATAGAAAGCAAATATATTAAATAAGGGTATTTGAAAAGAAACAATGTTCAAAAATTACTGATATATCATGTTAGAATCGTAAATTGAGAATTTGTGCCATGCAAAAGTTCTCTACAAGATCCAAATAGTTGGATGTATGATGCCTTACTGCATTGCCCCTGTCTTTCTTACCAAAGAATAGTCATGTTACATTAATGTACAAGTGTAGAAGACGAAGACACATCATGGTACTTACAAGACATGCAACCACTTGCCCTCTATTAATTCATTTCCTTTGTTTTGTCATTTTTTGTAAAAGCTATGAGACAATTGTGTAGAAGAGAGCTGACACTATCGCATTGTGGCAAAAATAAAGATGTGTTAGAGTTTCATGATACGCCCATGTGTTCTTGGGAAGGACTTGAAGTTCCTGGTGAAAACATGGCACGAGTGCTGTTGATATTGTGATCCGATCAAAATGCCAAAATTTCCTTGCTAGATCAACATTGCTTGAAAATCAATGGTACCCAATGCAACCAGTTATAGAAGATGCAAGAAGTTATTGACAGCTTGAGCTTTGATGAACCATTTCCCTTTGGAAGAAACTCGACTTGTTTTTCTTATGAATTTGACCCAAGCATCAATAACTTGATCTACTTTTATTGCAATGCTGCGGTTAGGATTAATCTCTACTAGTTGAAGTTCTTCTACAACATCTGGATTCTGGAGTATTCAACAAAGGAGGGAAGTATTGGTGCAAGTTTTATGCATTCAAAACTAGGTGTAGGACAAGATAAGTTGGAAGACTAAGCTCGAAGGTGTTATCTCCAACCTCAGCATAAGGACCATAATGAAACAAAAATATCTTGTGGTGAGGTTTTGTGACTCTTTCCTTCTACAAAAAACCATACTTTTTCACCAACCCTGATGGTGTGTGGCACTTGATGTTGATCACGGTGCTGCTTGTATTTGGCATTAGACTTTTGTTAATGTATGGTAGCTTCGGTAAGACAAATGATTGAATGAGAGATAAATGAAGTCTCTCATTCAATCATTTATCCTATGGATAAACTATCAGGAAAACTTCAAGCTATTTCATTTGATGATCATTCTTCAGTTGTATATGTCCAATCTACTTAATCGATCAATATCGATAATCATAGCATAGTATATCGGTTTGCATTATAACAGTGATCACCGATTATTATCAGGTTAACCATGTATCCTGATTTATATCGGATATCTTCACAGCAGTAAACAAATGATGATTATCGATATTGTTATCAGGTGGCAAAGTATGCACCACTTAGTTTATAACTATTAGTTAGTGATTGGTATCAGTCAACTTAGACACCGATTGACATCGGTTAACATGTCACGCAAACACCGATTGGCATCGGTTAACATGCCACATGAATACCGATTGGCATTGAACACTAAGTTACGTAGACCTCGATTAGTATCGGGTTGTTGATTAGAATAAACACCAATTGATAATTATATATCACAGGGTGCGATCAAGTAATGTCTTGATCGGTCATATCCATAAGACATGACCGGTCAAGGCATTGCTTGATCCTCCCCTCTTGCATATATATATATCAATCGATATTTGTGAGAAGGATATTGAAATCGATAAATACTCCTCTCACCTGCCATACAAAAGAAGATAGTCAGATTTATAATATAAATAGATAATACATAGATAGAGAGAATACAAATTAGAATACATCTTGCATATTGAATTGTAAATTGAACATCATTTACATGGTATCAGAGCTATAGTTAAATCGAACCTGAGGCTGTTCAATTTTGCGGAAAATTCAAATCAAGCATATATTCAACATCACAATTCTTTCAATGGCTAGCACTATCAGATTTGAAGACAGACTCGAAGGAGGTGATGACTTCTCAACATGGAAGTTCAGAATTCAAATGATTCTAAAAGAAAATAAAGTCGAATCATTTGTAAAAACTGAAACTGCAGAACCTAAGACTGAACCTGACAAAACAACTTGGAGAGAGGAAAATGAAAAGGCAATCAAAATCATAGTTGATGGGGTAAGAAATAATATTATGCCCATCATAAGGAAACATGAAACAGCCTTCAACATGTTCAAAGCACTTGAAGATGCATTTGAGATATCTAATGCCAGAAGAACCTTGGCTTTAAAAAGAGAAATAAATCATATAGCCATGATCAAAGGAGAATCAGTCAATGCCTACTTCATGCGAATATCTGCCCTAAGGGATGAACTGGCGACCCTTGGATATGAGATCCAAAGCAAAGAATTAACACTCATTGCTCTAGATGGGTTGCCTAGCATATGGGAAACATTCGTCCAAGGCATCAATGCAAGGGATGAATTTCCAAAATTCGATAGGCTAAAGGCTGACTGTCTCCAAGAGGAAACAAGGCAAAATAAGATAGGGATCAAGCAAAAGAATATAGATGAAGATCTCCAAGTTCTAAATACGAACTCAAACAAGAAAAGCAAGCAGAAACAATTCAGAAAGAGAAAAAGTCATCACGGCAAGAACACCTTCAAGAAGGACCTTTCTCAGATTCAATGTAACAGATGTGATAAATTTGGGCACTATGTTGCCAAATGTCCAGAAAGAGCTAAGCAAGCCACATTTGCCAAAACAGGAAAATCTAAAAGGGAAGGACCCCGAGAAGTATGTACTCTATTCAGCACTCACAAACCAAGCATCAAACAAAGTTAACTCCTGGGTGATCGACAGTGGCTCATCCAGACACATTACAGGATTCAGAGAAGTGCTAGACTCCATGAAAGAGGAGAATGATGAGGAAGTAACTATCGGAGATGACTCTACACATCTAGTCAAAGGAGTTGGAACCTGCACCATCAAACTAAAGTCAGGTGTATCATTACAACTTAAAGGAGTACTATATGTTCCAGGCATCAAGAGAAATCTAGTCTCAATATCAACACTGGAGGACAATGGATACAGAGTGACCTTCATGGACAACAGAGTATTGGCTTGGCCAAAGAATTCATCCATCAAGAAAGCTAAAATGATTGGTCAAAGACAAGGCTACTTGTATGAGCTATGCATAGAGCCCAACTTAGTCCTAATCCTTGAAACTACAGATGCTAATGAAGTTTGGCATAGAAGACTAGGCCACCTAAATTTTGGAGCTTTATCATCAATGGGAGACCTTGTCACAGGTCTACCTAGGTTAAAGCAATATCATTCAGGGGCATGCAAAGGATGTGCCCTAGGTAAAAATACTAAGGGTTCTTTTCAGAATAGTACTAGGAAAACAAGTAAAATTTTAGAGTTAGTTCATTCTGATGTATGTGGACCCATGTCCGTACCTTCATTGGGGGGATTTTTGTATTATGTAATATTTGTTTATGACTACTCTAGGAAAACTTGGATCTACTTTCTGAAATCTACGTTACCCGGGAATGCGTCCCCGACCTGAAAACCCCCATCCCCGTCCCGGGGACGTTTCGGGGACTTGGGGACGGCCAGGGGACGTTTCCCCCCGTCCCCAAATTGTCCTGCATTTTGAGGGGACGCCTGCCCTAGCTTTGGGGGACGTCAATACGTCCCAGGGACGGCTGGGGCGTCTCCAATCTGTCCCGGGGACAGCCAGACGTCCCCCATATCTAAGGCCATTAAAAAATATTAAAAAAATTTAAAAAGTTGTATTTTCAATTTTTTTTTAAATTTTCTAATATAGGCCCCCTATTAATTCAAATTGTTATTAAAAATTAAAAAAATTAAAAGATAACATTAATTAAATTTTTAATTTATTAATTTAATTCATAATTTTATATCAAACGTTTAAAATTTTCATTAATTCATATTATAAATATAAATATTAAATTGACAAATTGTTAAACATTTAAAAATTTAAAATTAATAAATATTATGACATGCATATTGACAATGTGAATGAATTGAAATTCTGATTTATGAATGCATAATTGCATATTGTCTATTGAGTATTAACAATGTTGTATGTTCAGAATTTACATTCTAAAATGTTTTCAACTTTTCATAGTATCATACACATGCTATATCCATGTTTTCATATGAATATAATATATATATGCATGCTTTATCCATGTTTTCATATGAACATTTAGAATTTTGAAATTTTCCTACATATTTTAAATTTTTCCTATCTTTTATATAGCCGTCCCCTTTGTCATCCCCCGCCGTCCCCAAATTTGGCAAAAAAATTTGCCGTCCCGGAAACGCGTCCCGCCGTCCCCTGTCGTCCCCGTCCCGGAAACTCGAGGTAACATAGTCTAAAATGTAAAGAATCGGAAGAGATCCTTAATAGGTTTAAAGAATTCAAATTACCAACAAAGAACTACTCAGGAAATAAAATTAAAACCCTAAGAACTGATAATGGGGGGGAATACACATCAGAATTATTTAAAGAATTTTGTAAAAATTCAAGGATTAAGAGGGAGTTAACAATACCTTATAACCCTCAACAAAATGGGATAGCTGAGAGGAAAAATAGGACAATCGTTGAAGCTGCCAAAGCTATTATTCTTGATCAGAATCTAAATGTCAATCTTTGGGCAGAAGCAACTAGCACTGTTGTATATATCCAAAACAGATGTCCTCACTCCCATCTTGAAGATAAGACCCCTGAGGAAGTCTTTACTAAATCAAAACCTGATATTAGCCACCTTAGGATAATTGGATGCCCTATCTATATTCATGTACCTAAGGAGAAAAGATTAAAATTAGAGCCTTTTGGAAAAAGGGGAATCCTTGTAGGATATAGTGAAACCTCCAAAGCCTACAGGATCTATATACCTGGTCAAAAGAATATTGAACTAAGTAGGGATGTGATCTTTGAAGAAGACTTAGCCTTCAAAAGAGCCCAAAGTTCTCTAGACCCTGAAGTCTATATCCCTACCCCTAGCATAGATAAAGATCCTACTCCTGAGCTTCAGAGGGAGAATCCTGAGGAAACTATAAGTGAAACTCAAAGTCCACCTAGAGAAAACCTCAAAAAAAGACCACTATGGGCCACCAAGACTGTAGCAGAAGCTCAGAAGTTTGTTGCTCCTTCAGGGACCTTCAGGGAAAGTAAAAGGCCTAATAAATTCACTAGCTATGTTGCCCTTATGAATGATCCCTCTAAAGCCGAACCAAACAATGTATCAGATGAACTTGAACATCAAGTATGGAAGGATGCCATGTCTGAAGAGTATCAGTCCATTATGAAAAATGATGTTTGGGAGATTGTTCCTAGGCCAACTAAGAAATCTGTTGTTTCATCTAAATGGCTCTTTAAGATCAAACATGTTGCAGACAGCAGTATTGAAAAACACAAGGCTAGATTTGTAGCTAGAGGGTTCTCACAAAGGGAAGGAATAGATTATGAAGAAACTTTTGCACCTGTTGCCAGGTATACATCAGTAAGAGCTATATTAGCCATTGCAGCAGCAAAGGGGTGGAAGGTATACCAGATGGATGTTAAGACAGTATTTCTGAATGGTGAGATCTCAGAAGAAGTCTACCTAGAGTAACCTGAAGGGTTTGAAATTCATGATGCAGAGTCTCATGTGTGTAGACTCAAGAAAGCCCTCTATGGGCTTAAACAGGCTCCCAGGGCCTGGTATGAAAGAATTGACACCTATCTCTCAGGACTAGGCTTCTCTAAGAATGATGCAGATCCTAATCTCTACTACAAAAGAAATAAAGGTGATATGCTAATATTGATTTTATATGTTGATGACTTATTAATCACAGGAAATGATCACCATATCAATCGATGCAAGAAAGATCTATCCAAAGAATTTGATATGAAGGACTTGGGACTCCTTCATTACTTCCTAGGATTGGAAGTATGGCAGAATTCTGACAACATTATACTAAACCAAGGAAAGTATACCTTGGATATTTTGAAGAGATTCGGAATGCTAAACTATAGGCCCATGACCTCTCCTATGGAAGCCAACTTACACATACTTATAGAAGCAGCAGCAGAGTCACAACCCACTAACCCTACTCAATAAAGACAAATAATTGGGTCCCTGATGTACCTAGTGAATACAAGGCCAAATATCTGTTATGCAGTTAATGCTTTAAGTCAGTTTATGTGTGAACCTAAGGAGATACACCTGGTTGTAGTAAAACACATCATG
Source organism: Cryptomeria japonica (assembly GCF_030272615.1). Lineage (NCBI taxonomy): Eukaryota > Viridiplantae > Streptophyta > Pinopsida > Cupressales > Cupressaceae > Cryptomeria > Cryptomeria japonica. The sequence continues at coordinate 468,039,018 of NC_081413.1, read as the reverse complement.
ATATACCTACAAGGTACCCTAAACCTTGGTCTCAAATATGAGAAAGTTGATATAGACCTACATGGATTTACCGACTCAGATTGGGCTAGAAGTGTAACTGACAGAAAAAGCACTTCAGGGTGTTGCTTCAGTCTAGGTTCAGCTATGATATCTTGGATCAGCAGGAAGCTGTCCTTTGTAGCTCAAAGCTCCACCAGGGCAAAATACATTGCAGCTTCTATGGCTGCCCAAGAGGCACTATGGCTTAGGAAGTTGCTTGTGGGGTTGTTTGGAGAGCCTATGAAACCCACTGTTATACATTGTGACAATCAGAGCTGCATAAAACTTTCAATAAATCCTATGTTCCATGACAGATCCAAGCATATTGAGATTCCATACCATTATGTGCGAGATATGCTAGACAGAAATGCGATTCAATTAGAATATGTTTGTACAAGAGATCAAACAGCAATTATTCTGACCAAACCTCTTTCCAGAGTGAAGGTTGATCACTTCAGAAAAGGTTTAGGTATGATAGAAAGGTAATTTGCTTAGTAATCTGTATTTACATATCAATAAGATGTTTAATGTGTAAACTTCTTTGTCATGATAGGACATTTTGGGTTTTATCCCCTGGGTTCATATCTAAGAGGTGACGATCTCTCAAGATAATGAACACTTGTATGGAGACATTATAAGGTGACGATCTTATGATGTCCAAACCAGTTATCGTGTTGGATCTCTGGTGTGTCATGGATGTGCCATGATTGGGTTGTGGTAAAACATTTGTATAAGATGTTAGTGCACATACCACAACTTGGATAAAGATGAGAATTGAATCTTTTCTCATATGATTATCCTTAAGTATTGCGTGTTTAGGCAATACTAATATCACATGCTTAGGCGATATCCTGTCATCACAAGATTGACATGATGGACGTTTTGTATCACATGTTTAGGTGATACTTCATATCATGTGATTAGGTGATATGACTTCCTAGAAAGTTAGATTGTGTAAAGAATACTAACCATTATTTGAATTGTGATGCTTGATATATTGTTTTCATTTATCTTACCTAGCTAAGAGGGAGTGTTAATGTATGGTAGCTTCGGTAAGACAAATGATTGAATGAGAGATAAATGAAGTCTCTCATTCAATCATTTATCCTATCGATAAACTATCAGGAAAACTTCAAGCTATTTCATTTGATGATCATTCTTCAGTTGTATATGTCCAATCTACTTAATCGATCAATATCGATAATCATATCATAGCATAGTATATCGGTTTGCCTTATAACAGTGATCACCGATTATTATCAGGTTAACCATGTATCCCGATTTATATCGGATATCTTCACAGCAGTAAACAAATGATGATTATCGATAGTGTTATCGAGTGGCAAAGTATGCACCGCTTGGTTTATAACTATTAGTTAGTGATTGGTATCAGTCAACTTAGACACCGATTGACATCGGTTAACATGTCACGCAAACACTGATTGGCATCGGTTAACATGCCACGTGAATACCGATTGGCATTGAACACTAAGTTACGTAGAACCCGATTAGAATCGGGTTGTTGATTAGAATAAACACCAATTGATAATTATATATCAAAGGGTGCGATCAAGTAATGTCTTGATCGGTCATGTCCATAAGACATGACCGGTCAAGGCATTGCTTGATCCTCCCCTCTTGCATATATATATCAATCGATATTTGTGAGAAGGATATTGAAATCGATAAATACTCCTCTCACCTGCCATACAAAAGAAGATAGTCAGATTTATAATATAAATAGATAATACATAGATAGAGAGAATACAAATTAGAATACATCTTGCATATTGAATTGTAAATTGAACATCATTTACAACTTTTGCATGATGATTTGCACCTTCTGTTGAATGTGATCAATGAACTTGGTAGGTTATCAACTTTCTTTTGAGCTTAAGAAGTCAATACAACTTATAATAGCCTAGTATAAGCTAAATCAATGGGTGTTGATGGTTACCAATCCAAGCAAACTGGAAAAGGGTCGTACTTAGTAGATCTAAGCATTTTTTTGTTGTAACTATGTTGAATGAAAGAAAGAAATTCATCCTAAGTGTGACTTCTTGGAATTGTAAATTTAGTGAAGATGCATGAATATCCATTTTAACACTTGTGTATGTCACTTCGGTTGAGGATAGAATGCAATAGATTTTCAGTTTTTGGCCATCATTGACCAAAGCAAATTCTAGGAATATATCAAGCTTGTTGTCTCCTGATCAATCTGATTATAGAAGGTAAGCCACAGTGAACCCATATATTCTAAAAGTACAATTGAGTTGTTTATATAGCTGAGAGTGTCTTTTTACATGGGATAAGAATTGCCATCATGAGAATCTATTAACTACTACATAGATACAATCACTACTATGATTAACAGAAAGTGAACTTGAAAGGAAGTTCATGCAAACTGATTCTCAAGGTTTTTTAATACTAGCTTCTTGTTCCAAAGGCTTGATCAATACTAATAAAGGAGTATATATTCTTTGCTTCTTGTTAGTCGGATTGGCTATAGCATAGCAGTATAGGATTTAATGAATTTTATAACATAGTAGCTATGAAGGAGCAAAAAGAAATACATTTTCAAAACTGCAAGAGACTTTTCAACTTCAAAATGACTTGCATCCAATGTTACACAAGGACCAAAAAAAGTGTTATTGTGAGGGCAAGGATGTCCCCAGGTTTTGAAGATGGTGATGAAACGTCCCCCCACTGCCAGCTACAAGGGGAATGTCCTGCAATGGACATTGTGGGGAGCTCCCCAACAAGGCCTTGACCATTCTGGGGATGCTGAGGAGTCCCCACACTAAACGAAATTTCTCTCTGTCATGATAACAATTCTGATTTTTGTCAAATCTTTGAATAGGCAAACAATATGATGGCATGTACAGATGGTTGAACCTGAAGGAAGGAAAGAAGATTTACATGGTATTGGAGGCAAAATAGACAATTAAGACAATTGTTTTTGTTTTTGTTTACTCAAATGCACGCTCTCTTATCTTAACATTAGGAAGTTGGTAGTCAAATATTTCCTATTATGTACATCACAAATACTTTGGCTTAGTAGATAGTGATGGAAGTGATGGATGTTACCAAATTTTCAAAAATATTGAATTTTTGTTGATTGCTGTAAGGAATCGCTAAAAATAGAGAAGAAAATAAAAGAATAATGATATTCATGTCTTCAACTATGCAGCCCTCTTCATATAGACCAATCAAATTCCCTAGCTTCACCAGTAGTACTTTAAAGGAGGAAGGTTTGATCAGAAATAATGAAAAACACAGGGATCATGAGGAATACTTATATTTATTATTAATTAGTTTGATAATTATAATATTAATTAGTTTGATTAATAAATATATAATAATTGTAAGTTTTCCCCATAATTAATTGTATAAAATTATGAATGTATGCACGTATGTCTGTGTGTGTTATGTTCACTAGTAGTTGTTGCACCGCCCCCCTCCCTCCTCCCATCATTCCCAATTTTTGGTCTAAAGTACCCCTATCCCCAAAACCCATCCCTACATCTCCCCGTCCCCCCATTCCAAAACTCCATGGAACATAGCTTGCAACACTATTTAAGTGAGGTTCTCGTTGCAGCTTCTAACATCTTCCCTCTACAACAAATACAAGCACCAAAGATTAGATAGGAGACCATTTGATAAGTAGTAATCTAAAATTGTCTTACCAATAAGCAATGCCATATAGATATCTATGAAGTTTGGTACAATGTCCACATGCCTCAAGCACAGTGAAAAAAGCTTGGACTGCAGATTCACTCAAACAATTTGCGATTGGCACTTCCCTTTCTACAATGTTTAGGTAGAACTATTGAAGATAATGAAGACCATTTTTTATGCCACTCTTGCTATAACTTGTTAATGCTATCTAGAAAGAGGTTGTTGGTAAACAAATTTATCACTACGAATTCATCTTCAAATCTGACCCCATTTGCCCTGTGAGCAGTGACACAACTGTTCCAACAGTTGGAGAGATTGCAGTGAAACCACAATCTTCCTCTACGTTTGAGAGGGGCAGCTCCCTCGTATGATGGGGGTTTCTAAGATTTTTGTGTACTTTTAACCTGAAAATACAAAAAGGTGAAAACATAAAATTAAAAAAAATGAATAACAAAAACCCCAATGATAGACATACAAATACCAATTGAGATTTCACAATTGATAACAGATTACAAGGGGTTATAATCAAATATGTCTAGATGCACAATGACAATGAATGAAGGGTGATGATTCTCAACATACGAAGAGATCAACTACTTCAACACATTCAAACAGAGATACCAAAGCCTGCTTGTGTATCATTATATCAATTACACAAACTATGAACGTTTTAATGGATAAATTATGATTTGCACAATGAGATAGAAGGATTGCTAACCTAACATACAAGAGATTAGTAATGATAACATAGGGCAGCCAAAACATACGAATCAAATGCTTCCTTTATTATCTTTATGAAAATATACAAGCTCATAAACCATTCTATACAAAGTGCAACATAAAGTTCTCCAAAAGTCTCTCTAGAAAATTCTCCAGAGTTTTCCCTATGTAAGAGTCTCCTTTTACATTACAAATAGCCTTGCATTTATAGGCTTGAGAGAAAGCAACTACCTTGTAACCACTTAGCATAACTACCTAGGGTAACCACCTAGGTAACCACTTAGGATAACTACTCAAGATAACTACATAGCATGGCTACTTGAATACTACCTAAGTGATCACCTCTGATAACTACCTTTTAGAAGTTAAATTTACCCAACTTTTACAGAAATGAAGTCAATTTTCCAACTAGTAGTTACAATGGGTGGCATAAGTACTTTTTACAAAAAGACAATTTGAAAAGAGCAAGTGGGGGACTTTTGTTGGAGCAAGCCTTGCATCTTTTCTCAACCATGAATCTTCCATTCAATAGAAACTTGGCCTTGATGTACATGTAATATCTCAATAACATACTCAACATTTACCCTATTTCCATCTGCTAAATATATCATTCAAGTATTCCTTTGAATAACAAGGAGGCTTGTAGAATGTAGATCAAGCCTTGTGTACCCATCTTCATTGGTATCCTCATAAAGTAGGCATGTCATAAATCATAGTCATAATTTACTATGAACTTTCATTGTGAATTGAATAAAAAGTTCACCACACTTATCGTACTGCAAGCCCTTGTGAAATATCTTATGAGTACTCTCAATAATACCCATGTTATCATTGTATCATTATCTTCATCCCATATTTATCCATGACCGTATAATATAGAGGTAACATCCTTATGATCAACAATCATTGGGTTTCTCTATGAACAACTTTGAGGAATCATCTATTCACCAACAATTTGACCATACAGGGATATGGATTCCATTGCAGCTGCTAGACCTCCTTTCCTTTCATGAAAATGATATTTTATTTGAACAATGACAAAGATAAACCTGGAGTATGTGCCAAGCATGCATCACAAATCATGTCATAAGGTCCAACTTTTGCATTCAAGAATCCATTGCTACCCACTTCAACACCTCCAATGGAGTCACCTTTCTCAACATCAGAACCATTATTTCTTTCCACAATGCATCTGCCCTGTCCCTATACCATTCTAGAGGACTACTGACCATCCTCACACATTTTATCTCGTCTAGGCCTCAACCTTTCCTCTTATTAACTTTAAGCTTAAACCATTTTGGGAGTGGTAGGTGAGAAGGCCTAGGGTCTACTATAATATGCAGCATGAAGAGAGGGACATGATTTACATGTGTATGACACCCGCCATTGCATTTTCTGATTTTCATGAAAATTGCTTAAGCCTTTTCTCCAAATCCATTCTATGCATATGTTTTTCTATACTACCACATTTTGCAAACAAATTCATTTTCAACATATCTAGCAACCATGAGCACATTGTAAGACCGCATTTCGCTGAGGTGGTTCATTAAAAAGTATGCACGTTTTGTCTATGTTCCCAATTGCTTCAAAGTTTCTAAAGCATTTTAAATAAATCGATTTTGTGCATTCCTGCAGTGATTGCCTTAAATGAAATCAGATTTCTTCAAAAATACTTTGTTGCTCGAATATGCCTCATAGTTTGTAATGCCGATTCAACAAATTCATTATGTGCCTTACATTCGATGGAATGACATATTTTCAAGGCATTCTATCAAAGAGTTTGTGCTTTGTCTATCATTCCGCGTCTTGCATGCATGTCCAACTGAGCACTTTTGACTTGATTGGTGTATGTACTCTACAATCATCCCGATCCATGAGAAGTCCCTTCACTGCACATTTGTGTGAGAGTTTATAAAGCTTTTACAAAAAATCTAGTTTGCGTGTATTCTGTAAACATTGCATGCAATGAGAGCAAATTTCTTCGACGTGTTATTCCAAATAGTTGTTTTGCCGTTGCGTATACTTCCACATATGTCCACTAAGTGCATTCACTTAGAAGTTTCAAAAGCTGCTTCAACAAATCTACTTTGCGGAGAGCATCCAATCATAGTATGTTGTGAGACCACAATTATTTGAGGCAGCACATCAAACAGTTTATATGACAATGAATGTTCATTGTCTGTTCCAAAGCTTCCATTCTAGCGCGGCTGGGATATGGTGGCACTCTATCATTGCATTCTCTGAGATGTCATCTATTTGAGAAAACCAATTTTATGCATTCCTATGAGACCACGTTTCTTTGAATCATTTTGTCATACAGTTAAGGTGCATTGTCAATGATTTCTCATTTTACAAGCACGTCTACGAGAGCAACTTTACACCTGCAAACTATATTAGCTTGAGAGTCTTTGAAGCCTATTCAACAAATCGATTTCCTACCTCCATTGCACTCCATGAGATGAAGCCTTTTTTGAGGCATTGTGTCAAACAACTTTGGTGGTAGAATTGACTACCATTTGCATCTTCTTGAAATTTCTAAAATCTTTTTCAATAGAGAAACCGAGGGAAGCTTTTAGGCAGTTTTAGAATTATTTACATTAACTAACTTTCCCACAAAGAAGGCATCGTTGTTTTAATGAACATGGTCAATTTTAAAGAATCACCGATGAATAGGTATTGACACTACATCGGTATTTTAACAAATTTAGACAGCTTTGTTGAATGACCGATAAAATGACAATTGAATCTTCTTTAAGAATGCCTCGGCTTTTTCTAGAAGTTCACAAAGTTGATCAAATTGCCGATGAATAGTTGCTTGAGCATATCGATGCTATGAGTGCTTTTCATAACTTATTGATCTTGTTTTTAACACCGAAAACTTCATTAGAAGAGATGGCGTGGTAATGTCAATAATTGTTAGATCCCTTTTGCTTATCAGGTTTTCAAAGTGCTATAACAATAAAACCGAAGGACCGATACAAAAGGTATTCCTCAGTGTTTTAGTATGATTATAGAACTTTGCTAAATGGCTGATAGGCTGTGAACTTCAGCATAATTAACTAATTTTACTCGCTTAAAACTTTGCAAAGCCTTTTTAACAAATCCATTTTGCACATATCTCGTTGTTTGTTGTGATTTTCAAAATAAAATCCATTTGAGACATCCTATTGACCCACTCACAAGTTTTTGTAAATGCTTTGATGCTTAATGCATAACTTTGCCAGGATGATGGCGACTTGAACATTCTAATAAAACTCTCTTTTGCCATGACTATTAGGACTATATGCCAACAACAAGGAAACAAAGGCGACAAGATGCAGCTACAACTTTCTTTGTCATGTTTGAGAAAAGAGAACAATGACATAGTCTTCATAATTGTACATATCATCATCAATGATATTGGAAATTGGTCCTGCCTAGATCAACTTTATCTGTTCAAACATTTGCAACAATTTAATGACATACATATTCGTTTTTAGCACAATTCCTTATTTTCATTGACATTAATATGCAAAGGGAGAGACAACTTTCTCCGATTGAAAACCACAAAAGCTTGTACGAGAAAAACCTCGATAACTTTGAACTGTTTGACCTTTTGCCACAAAATTTTGCTCGAATAACCAAAATCCAATTGTAAGTAGAACCTAGAAAATTGAGCACCTCATAAGCTATCGAAAGCCTAATTTAAATGTTTTTCGGAACCAAGTCATGGAAAATAGAAGCTGTAACATCTCAAAATCCATAAATTAGGTCAAAACAAAAATTTGTCGCATTGCTTGGAATAGCAATAGGAACATCATCATAAAAGGATTATGCACTATCTTGCGCAAATTTTGAGATTTAATTGTTTTAGTGAATCTTGACAAGCTAGAGGACTACTCCTAGGGTTTGGAGTCTTGACGAAGATCACAAATGTATTTGCTTCAAAATGACAGAAGACTCAGCATGTGAGGGTTCTCAAGGACTTTTTCGACTAGGAATTACTCAATGCAATGCTTTTTTGTAATGTCCCCATTTTTGTGAGTATCAAACTCACAGTGAGATTAGCCTATTATCTTGACCCTCGTAGGCTAATAAGGTTGGATAGAGGGTCCTTTGAGGGATGCAGATTCTTCAGTATTCAGAGCGATGAGGATTGGTATCATCTCCAGTGTTCAGAGTGCTTCAGTTTGGTCTTCGTTTGGCATCATTTGCTCTACTTACTATTTTTGGTAAGTTTTGGGATGTTAGAGATGGACCCCTGCTATTTTTAGTAAAGGGGGTATGGTCATTTGCAGTCTCCTCATGTTAGCTACCAGTTCAGACGATGTTCGAAAATACAGAGTATTCATGGAGATATTAATGTTTAATTGGCTCAATTAAACTTTAATTATTTGGAGATTATATTATTAAGTTATAAAATGACTTTATATTATAAAGCACTTAAATGAGGGTCTATTTATCATGAGAAGGGGGCCAAATTTATTAATAATTTATGAGCACATAACCCAAGGTTTAATTACATTATTGATGCCAATGAAATATTATAACATTTTAATGTTAATTAAGAGCTTTTTGAAGTTCGAACTTCTTGAGGAAATATAAGTGTGCAAAAGGAATCGAACTTCATTATGTGATTGGAGTTTTTGATTGAAGTTTCTCTGAAGCATTGAAGTGTAGAATACCAAGGGTTTCTGCAGGATTCAAGGCTTGTCGGCATTGGAGAGCGTGGCTTCTTCATTGTAACAGCATATAGAGGGTGTGCAATATCATCTGATTATGCTTGTGAGAGTTGGCTTCATTCAGGAGTCGATATTGAGCTGATTGGAGGGTTTATTTCAGAGTTTGTTTGCAGATTGAAAGAGACTACAGTGCGCTACAGTGCGTGTGAACAATGCGCATGAACAATGCGCTACAGTGTCGTGAACAGTGCATGTGAACAGTGCGCATGAACAATGCGCTCCAGTGTCATGAACAGTGCGCTACAGTAGTTCGAATTCTATAGAAGGGGATTTAGAAAAGTGAACAGCTATATATATTTGACAAGGGCTTTGCATTTGAGGAGAATCAAACCAATATATCAAGGCAGCCATTGAAATTCCAGGTTTTCTATCTATGGTCATTGTATTAGATAATCATTACTTCATTGCATCATTTGCTATTATGATTATATCATGAAATACTTGGAGGTTGCATATGTTTAATGGAGATATAAGTTGCATATTCCACATTCATGGTAACATTCAACATTGATCAGCCACTTAGCTTTCATGCCAACTGTTTGCTTAAATGCCTAATGGCTGTAGGTATACATTGGGACGCATGACAAGTGTTTGTCTTAATGTCAACTAGCTGTACTAGTTAATTTTAGTCATTACATGTGTGTGTAAAGGTCTAAAACAGTTAGTATATCATTTCTATAACAAACTTGCATTGTTAGAAGCTTTCCATAACTTCATTTGCAACCTACAAACCCAAAGAAGACAATAAAAAAATTCATAACAGCGGCTTCAAACATTGTATGCCAAGTGTTTGGCAATATTCCTTGGGGTTCAAATAAGCGAAACAGGGTCAGATTAGCCTAGGGATACTACATTTTTGATGAATTTTTTTTTAAAATTTGATGAGTTTGAAATTGGGGCTAACAGAGGTCTAATGAAAAGTCATCCAATTTAGTAGCCCACATAATCACACAACCCACCCATATGCGAATAGACGCAACAAATGCTAAACTTTAGTACTTTTATCAATCCTCGTGCAGCACAACACAACCTGCTTACAGTTTTATAGTAAGCTATAGTAATTTTATTGGTTGTCCACAAGCAGCATCCAACCTAGTTACAAAAAATTATATTAAGCTATAGGAAGCTGCAGCAGCTTCCCATCACCTACCTCTCTCTTGCCATAAGCCAGATCCTACTGCAAACCAGCAAAAAGAATAGCATGCCACCATGTGTCATAACCACTGCCTCCTTGAAAATAATAAACAGCTAGGGAAAAGAAATGTGCAAGAAAAGCCATGCAGCCAAGGATGTAATTGATTTCTCAAGACGGAAAGAGTTCAACCCAAGGAAAATGTTTTGAAAAGTCGTCATACTATCCAAGAATGATTCAATTGTTTGTGCAGAAACAGAGAAGATAACAGCCCAAAAAAAGGCCATGCAATCAAAGAGAAAGCCAAAGTAAAAAAACACACATCTTCAATGTTCTAATTGCCATTCGAGTTGAATAAACAACTAAAGAAACATAGACTATAACCACATTGTCCAAAAGAACAAACCAAAACCTCAACACAATAAACAGGAAAATTATTGGCCAATTAAATGGCTCACACTAGAAGGATCCAGAGACGCCAAAATAGTAAGATGCCCTTGCGTGCAGGAAAACATTCCATGCAAACAATGTCAGTTGCCACAAAAGGAAGAATGTGAAAAGACATGATGAGAGTAAACTGCCCATAATAGAAGGAATAAAATCACAACTACAATGTAATGTGGGATGTTCCTAAATCTTGCCCTAAAATCACAAGTTCAATTAAAATAAAAAATATAATCCATTAAAATACAACTTACCAATTAATAATTTCCTTTGCAACATAAACTTTGGTTTAAACCCTGCACTAATGTTAGTCAACATTTGAAATATAATTCATAAGACCAATTATTTCCATAAGGGTTGGGAATCCAATAACATAGAGATGCATATATAATCAATCGCATTAACAATCAAATAGATATATAAGTAACATCATTCATTGGGATCTAATCTATAGTTGTATTTCCAAGAACAACCATTGTAGGGAATTGAGAGAAAAGCACGATTGAGCACCCAAAACCATTCGCCACAACTAAGCCCAAGGGCATGGAGCATCCAACCAAGACAACTCGACCCCTTGGCCCACAAGTGGTAGGAACATCCAACCAAGACAATTCCATCCAACTTGGAGTGGCATACTTAGAGGCGGAACACGTATCTACTTTCTCAACCGTGTCTCCTTACTAACCCATACACAATTGCTTCTTTCACTTCCAACAACCAGCCATCGTGGGGATGGGAGAGGATAACACAAAGGGTGCCCAAAACCATTCACCACAGACTAAGCCCTAGGGCACAAAGCATCCAACAAAGACAATTCAACCCCTTGGCCCACAAGTGGCAAGAACATCCAGCCAAGACAATTCCATCCAACTTGGGATGGCCCACTTAGAGGGGGAACCCATATCTGCTTTCCCAATCGTATTACCTTGCCAACCCCTACATGATTGTCTGTAGTTGATTAAATAAATAATTATAGGAGTCTAGATGGATTAGCAATTCCCATTCTTAATTATCTTAATACTACATATGAGATTATATGTTAGGCAAGACCCTCATATTGCATACCACAATACTTGTAGATTACAAGTCTGTTATTAGTATAATTAAATTCCAATCAGTTGTTGCAAGTTAAGAATATCTAATCTGATCCAATTTTCTTTCATGTCCTTTCCCCAAATGAAGATCTGCCCTATATATATATATATATATATATATATATATATATATATATATATATATATATATATATATATATATATATCTTAAGAGGGACAGAGGGGCACCTCTCTTTGTCAAGATCACCACCTTTCCAAGTGATGCATCCCTTTGAACCTGACTACTGCCCTTGTTTACATATACAAAATTGTTTTATATTAAGAAGGAAGTCGGACATGATTCTTTTCATATTAATTGCTGTTTGTTTTCCCCAATCGCTGCCCTTTCTATGATAACCTTAATCACTACTCCCCTTGTCATAGTTACGCTTTATTATATAGTGATCACCCTTTATTATTTAAACTTCTATATTGTTGCACTTAAGCCCCAGGTCATCTTCTTAAAGGAATTATTCCGAATGTTGCTCTTAAGTTTCCTGAAGCCTATCAGCCCCCTCAACCATAATAGCCTGAATTTAATAATTTCTAACATAGGTCAGCATAAATTCAAAAGATTATTTTACTATTTAGGGCTGTGATTAAGATCTGAGGCGGGGCATGGCAGTCCACCCTTCCCAAGATTGCTTGTCCTCAAGCATTGATAGTTTTAACCAAATATTTTCAATGCAAGGGTCCCTTAACTAACTCTTGGAGATTTGTAATCCTTAGATCCTCCTTGTGATATAATTCGCTTCTGTAACCTTGATATTACCTTAAGTTGCAAATTTAAACCTAAACTTGCAACAACATAATCTCGAGTTGGAGATTGGCAAGGTTCATAATTTTCTATCACCCTCATTTCGCATCACTTTGTAAATGGTTTGCACAATATCATAGATATCTTTCAATGTTAACGTGAGAACTTATATATTAAGATGAGGATTAGAAGCATGACACACATTTGTGCAATGTTCTTTCTCAAGAGGATTTTGGGAAACAGTCTTTTGTTTCATATTCTTGTCTGCTTGTGTGACTGGTTTTGACAAGGGTGTGATAGATCCTTGTGTTAGATTAGACATGTTACCATGGTAGGATAATCTTGACTAGAACTTCTTAAAAAAAAACCAAAGTTTGGTTACATATGAGACAAGTTTGATTTATCGGTTTAGCATTATATTTCAGATTTAGCATACAACGTTTGGCTTTGTTATAAGATGGCCTTCCATATTCATGTCCAAGCCTCAAGAGAAAAATCAAAACTTGTTCTTCAATGTGTCAAAGGAACACTCACCTTTGGCAACTTTTATTAATGCTTTCCAAATTCCATACTATTCAGTATATAATTATAGTAACTCTAGTTGGAACTTTATTCTCGACCAAGAGCAATTTCATGCCAAACTAAGTTATAGCATATAACTGCCTTATTTTCCACTAAAGAGAACTATAAAGCAAACATTATCGATTGATCTTCATCACTACAATGACCATTCTTTGCAAATATTAAGAGAGTCCACAAAATGTTGAAGAATCTAGTCTATCATGTCTGCCAAGTGTATTGATATTCATCACTATTATATCTACCAGCCGGTGGACAATGAAGATGTCAAGGGAGCTCGTTGCAAATATAAGAACAAAAACCACTTAGTAGAGATAAATTTAGTCACATTTGGAGATAGCTTGGAATTGAATCTAGTGTAATAATTAAAGTGATGTTAGCTATATCATAGATGGAATTAGACATTTGAAATAGCAGCCAAATTAGAAGCTTTGTTACTACGTTGTGGTGTTTTCTTCATCACACCTCCTCCTTTTGCTTGGGTTTTCTCTTTCTTCTTCCCGTGCTTCCTCGTCGGACTATGCCTCTATATTGCATACTTGGCTTCTTTTTCCACATATATGTCTTGGTTCCCATTTCTCCTTGCACTTGAAGCACAAATCTTTCTTTCAAATATCTTCTTGCTTACAAACATGTCCATGCTCCCATTTTTCCTTGCACCTATAAAATAAGTTTTCCCTTCAAAGCTTTTCATGGTCATCTCTAAGAAGAAATGTTCTTTTATGCCCATCTTTCTCATAATAGGGTTTATCTATTGACGATATATTTTTAGAGTAACTTGTGTCCCTTGTTTCAATGGTATCAAGTCGTAAGGCTTTTAATATTGCATCTTGGAGAATGGAAGGATCAAGGGCACTTACTAAGCCACAAATAGTTTCCAACGTCCCTCTATAAATAGGTAGGTGAGTCTTCTTTCGATAATTTCGGGGACCATGACTGAAATCCTTTGGAAGACCACCACATAGTCTTCAACAGTCCCTTCTTGTCTTAATTGAGTTAATTCTTTAAAATATCTTTCAGGGTTATTTGGTCAAATATTTCATTGAGTTTCCAATGAAGTAATCATAAGTTGTTATGTTTTAACTTTTGATGGCCTTGAGTCAGAAAGCCAAGGTGCCACCAATAGTGTTTGACCCCTCCTAAATGTAAGATGGTGAATTTGATCGCATCTTCTTCTATCACGGGATTTAAAGATAGATAAGCTTCCAATTTTTGGATCCATGAATGGGCAGTGACCTTCCCCGATCCATCAAAGATAGGGAGAGTCAATTTGCCTACTTTATGATATAAGTTTTTATTAGGTTGACCCCTCTCCCTTCTAGGATTACTTCTTTTTCTGACCTCACAAAACTCCCTACATGGAATGTTTTTCCTTACTTTAAGGTCAAGTCTTGAATATGATTTGGCTAGTTCCTCTAGGTTATGTTTTGGTCTATTGATTTCTTATTCTTCTCTAGTTGGCCCTTCTTTAGCTATGGAGGGTCTAACTATTCTTGGTGTTGATCCTAACGGAGTTCTATTGTCATTTTCAGGATGATTAGAGATGCCCTTCCATTAGCTTGGTTGGGTCTAAGATCACTGATTGTGTTGTTCATATTTTGAAGGGTTTGTAGAAGTAGTTGGGATGATTTCTCATTTTGCTCCATGTAGGCCCTCAACTCGTCTCTCAATTGTTCATTCATCATTTTGTTGTGAGAAGGGTTGTCACTTGCTGCAAGTTTCCTTTTTTCTCTCTCCAATGCCCTTTGAGCTCTTTGGCTTAGTTGCATCAACTATCTTTCGTCCCTCAGGCTGGCAAGAACGAAGCTCTGATACCAGTTGTAATGTCACCTTTTGGGATGTCCTAAATCTTAACCTAAAATCACAAGTTCAATTAAAATAAGAAATATAGTCCATTAGAATACAACTTACCAATCAATAATTTCCTTTCCAACATAAACTTTGGTTTAAGCCTTGCAATAATGTTAATCAACATTTGAAATATAATTCAATAACCAATTATTTCCATAAGGGTAAGGAATCCAATAACATATAAATGCATATATAATCAATTGCATTAAGAATCAAATAAATATCAAAGTTAAATAACATCACTCATTGGGATCTAATCTATAGTTATATTTCCAAGAATTGACCATTGTAGGGAATTGAGAGAAAAGCATGATTGAGCACCTAGAACCATTTGCCACAACTAAGCCCAAGAGCGCAAAGCATCCAACCAAGACAACTTGACCCATTGGCCCACAAGTGGCAAGAACATCCAACCAAGACAAATCCATCCAACTTGGGGTGGTCTACTTAGAGGGGGAACCTGTATCTACTTTCTCAATCGTGCCTCCTTACTAACCCATACATGATCACTTCATTCACTTCCCACAATCAACCATCATGGGGATGGGAGAGGATAACACAAAGGGTTCCTGGAACCATTCGCCACAACTAAGCCCAAGGCACGAAGTATCAACCAAGACAACTCGACCCCTTGGCCCACAAGTGGCAGGAACATCCAACCAAGACAATTCCATCAAACTTAGGGTGGCCTACTTAGAGGGGAAACCCGTATTTTCTTTCCCAATCATATTACCTTGCCAACCCGCACATGATTGTTCGTAGTTGATTAAATAAATAATTATAGGAGTCTAGATCAGTTAGCAATTCCCGTTCTTAATTATCTTAATACTACATATGAGATTATATTTTAGGCAAGACCCTCATATTGCATACTACAATATTTGTAGATTACAAGTCTGTTATTTGTAGGTTATTAAATTCCAGTCTGTTGTTGCAAGTTAAGTATATCTGATCTGATCCCATTTTCCTTCATGTCCTTACCCCCAAATGAAGATCTGCCCTATATATATATCTTAAGAGGGATGGAGGGACACCTCTCTTTGTCAAGATCACCACCCTTCCAAGTTATGCATCCCTTTCAACCTGACCACTGCCCTTGTTTACACATACAAAATTGTTTTATATTAAGATGGAAGTCTGCCATGATTCTTTTCATATTGTTTTCTTTTTGTTTTTTTCCAATCGCTGCCCTTTCTATCATAATCTTAATCGCTGCTCCCCATGACATGGTCGGCCTTTATTATATAGCGATCACCCTTTATTATTTTAACTTCTAAATTGTTGCACTTAAACCCCAGGTCGGCTTCTTAAAGGAATTATTCTGAATGTTGCTCTTAAGTTTCCTAAAACCTGTCGGCCCCCTCAACCATAATAGCCTGAATTTAACAATTTCTAACTTAGGTCAGCATAAATCAAAAGATTATTTTATTATTTAGGGCTGCGATTCAGATCTTAGGCGGGGCATGACATCCAAATCAACTGCTATCTGGAAAAACTCTGCCACAAATTGCTGTTTAACAAGTAAATTGTTAAAGGAATAGTAATATTATGAAACAAATCATCCAAATGCTATTAGTAAAACAAAAGACCCCCTTTGAGAATGACAATGGCTGGCAGTTTTTTAAAACATATCCTCATATCAATTATATTGCACAAAGCAACAATAACCGATTTATCTAATCAACACCATATATAACTCAGCATTAGTATATATAGCAGCCCTTATATTTCCTATCACAGATTCAAGGCAAAAAACATGAAGTCCTCCTGTAATAGCATCTTAATACACAAATCCTGTAGCAGAAATACATAGATCTATAGCAGGAAAATATGCAGTCCATTAACACATGAAACTAACCAATAGCAGTTTGGAAAAATCCTATAGCAACCTACATGTATCATGTAGCACAACTACAAGTGGATTGAAATATGTATTAAAGCTACATCCTTCCTATAGCACTCCTAAGAAAGAAAATTGACATGAAGCTATAAAACTATGTCACCAGTTTGCCCAAGTAAAGCCCAGGGTCCTGATCTGGTCCCTTATGGGTTTGGACAAGGTCCAGCCCACAGCCTGTAGGTTCAGCTTGGATGAACCCAAGCCGAATCTCATTTCCAGCTGCGTGAATTCGTCAAATTTGGGGTTTTTTAAATTTATATTGACTTTTTTATTCCAAAAAGTCAAAGGACTCGGTGCTTGTGCATTCAATAGACTACACTTGAAAAAGGTAGAGGACTTGATGTTTGTTCATTCAAACTTGTGGCTCCTTACACACAACAAAGTAGCTACAAAGAAGGGGAGACAAGGTAGTGGGATATTGAGCCAAAGCATATTGAATTGGATGCTTCCACTATTCATTTTGTTGCACTTGATGTTGATGATGACTATGAGCCACCTAGTGAGCATGAGAGTGGTAGTGTCAATGCTAGTGTTAGTGGTAGTGTCAATGGCACCATTTGTGATTCTTCTAATTTACCACAACATAGATCATCTAATATGGATAATGATGATATTTTTGATAACCCATAAAATATTTGATCAATGAAGCTGATTGTTGACACACATTATTATTTTTTAACTTTAAAGTCTAATATATATCATGACATTCAAGTTTGACTAATATTTGACTATTAATATGGTGGTGTATTTTGCTATGTAATTTGACTATTAATATAGTGGTGTATTTTGAACTTAATTACTGCTGAATATATGTATAAATTTCTGATTTTTATATGTTTTTGTATCTACAAACCCAAAAGAAACCCAAACCCCCAAAAAAAATGACCAAACCCACGAACCGAACCATCAAACTTGAACCCAAGCCTGAACCCGAACAAGTAACTTAGTATAAAGTGCCACAAAACTAAATGTGTGTTCCTTAGGGAGGGAATGTTGTACTTACACTAAATTATAAAGTGTAATGGAGGGTTGTGTGGTGCCTTGGATTTTCTGTCAAGGCAATGGATCCTCCTAATTCCCTCCTCATGCGTATGTGCCATGATGCACACCCTTTTTCATTCTCTTGTACATCTATTGACCTAATGCTGGTTCTACATTCCTATGCACATTTTTGTGCCCAACCACTTCCTCACCAGCATTAGGGGGAATTATGACATGATTATGCTAATGCTTCCTTGTTTCAATAAAGTGGTGGAGGAACGTCAATGGAGCCAAATGGACTTCACAAATTTGCAAGGGGTTCACATAGACCTACTCTATCTCTCCTACAGGAGGATTATTTCAGTGGATCATATTTGCAAGATTTGGTACTCATGTAGAACACCCAGGCACATTTTTGTAGTGTACTACAGGTCACTTGTGCTTTGTTGATCATGTTCCTCGATCATAGTTCTATCTACATCTTCAACTTTATGGTTAAGTAGTGTTCTATATGCTCACTCATGTAGAGTTTTGTATCTCTTGATGTACATATTTGGAGGTTCATTGATTCCAGTAGACACCATTTCATCTTCACCAAACTTTATAGCTTTGATATGCTTCAGGAGTTCTTCATCATCATGTTCATCATTATATGGACATCTTTTCAAGAGGTCTTATCCTTCTCTTTCTCTCTTTTGGAGGGGATTATTGTTCCCACTGAGTTTTCTCTTTCTCTCTATTTATGAGAGATTTTCATTTGCACATGAGTACCTTACCAGGCCTTGTTGTCAAAACTCATCTTTTCAGTGATTACATTACTCCCTAAGTATTGCTTAAGGGGGGATGTTAGTGTGAAAAGAGGTATTATCAAACTAGTTAACTTTTAGCCTACTTAGTACAGTCCTATTCACACTACACTTAAGCTCATTTAGAAGTTATCTAGACTTTTGTCTCACCTCAAGTAGACTTGCCAAGTGTCCCAACACTTGTCCATAGAGTCCTTCACCTAATTCATACTTGGGAGGGTATTCAGAGTTTGACTCCTACCTTCTCACATCTTCTTGCTTACCTTTATAAACAAGACTCATTTGTACATTGTACATTACATGCTTATTATATTTCCCATTTTACACATTTCATATTTGTGGAGAGTTTTGAGTTTGCAAACAGATCTTGGCTGCTCCAACATTTCTGATTTCTCTTTCGAGTAAACAAGATTCTTAAATGCATTGACATTCCACTCTTTAAGGATACCCTTTAAGTCCCATAATTTATGGAAGAATAGGGCAATTTGTACCATATCTCTTAGTGGGAACAAGCAACAATTATGTCACAATCCTCTCCAAGTCAAGATGATTTAGCCACACCTTCTCAAATTTGAATGGAGTTCTTAAAAAGCAATCATCCTCCACAGCCAAGCAAATGGGCTAGTGGTCTATGCCAGTTGTCATCAAGAATTTCAAAGATAGGTGTAGGTTACAGTCCATCCAGCTAGTAGGACAAGGAATCCATCCAAGCAACCAACAATATGAGATTGGCCTTTCCTTCGGTTGAATCAAGTAAACCAATCGTGAAACAGCTTGATATCCCAAAGATCAAGCTTCTCAATGAAGGTGGATAAACTTCCACTTTCCTTAATAATATAAATCCCACAATTACTCTCAAAGGAATCAAGCTAAGCATTGAAATATCCCACATCCAACTGAACCCCTCAAAATATTTTATCAATTGAAGGATCTGGTTCAAACACTTTTGTTTATTGAATCTTTGCAGTACATGCACATTAACCAAGAGAAAATTCATATTAGATTGCCTACAATTAAGCTAGCAAGCCAAAGCATTTTCATTATTTTCACCGCCAAAGGAACCTTTCACCTCACTGCCTTCTATTTTCATTTCCACTAAAAAGAGAAAAGTCAATTAATGGGATCTATCTTAGTTTCCTACACTAAAACAACATGTGGGTTATGCTTATCCAAGAGTCTCTAAAGGATTCAACTCTTGGCGGGGGCATCAAGAGCCTGAAGATTTTAAGACGATATCTTTATGAGAAAGGTTTGGATCTCTTGGTATCCACCTAGATGTCTTCCAGTTACATGGTTACCTACCACCACATTGTCCATTGCAACATTTTGAAGAAAGTCATGTTTGGTCGGCCTTCCAGCCCTGCTGCTGCTTAAGTCCCCTTTCCTTTGCTCACTTCTAGTTCTTCTCACAATTTTCTCATTTTCACCCTAGTCAGTACTAGAATCCTCTTGAGGGTTAGGGCTTTTCTTGGCTTTTCTTGGCTTTTCTACCTCCCTTCCTTTGAAGGATGGGGGCTTGTTATTCACATTACTCCAAAAGTATCTATTTCAGCTCAAACCTTTGTTCTTTTCAAGTTCACAATGAGATCATTCAAATCAAACTTGAAAACTTATTCAAAAAGGATAGGATTATCCTTACAAGCCATCTTCCCTATCGGAAGCTGAGTTTCTAAAACCTCCTCTTTCTCGTCAACAAGAGCCAAATCTGAAACAATTTCCTTTTTTTTTGTTCTAGCCTTCGATCCTAACTTTCTAGTTATTTCTTTCTCACTAAATTCTTTCTTTGAGGTAGGAAGAAATCATCACTATCCTAATTATTGTCCTCTTGAGCTCTTGCCTGATCATTTACTTCTTGTAAAGAGGACCATTCCCTTATCTGATGCCTGTACTTGTGATATCCTCTATATCTAAAAGGTATGCTTTCATATTCTTAAAGTTGGATCCACTCTATATCCCTTGCTTGTAGAGTGATACATTTTGGCAATGGCTTGGACAAAGATAGCTCCACACAGATTCGAGCATAGCAAGAAAGACCTTTTCCATGAAATGGCTTTGACATATCAATTGGGTTTTCCAACAATTTATTAAAGTAATAGTGTAATGTTTCTGTAATGGTCATTTGGTTAGTTAGTTTAGGATATTTCCTTTTCGTAGTTTGTTATTATTTAGAATGTTTCTTTTGGGTTTTTTGTTTCTGTTTTAGAAACTTTGCTTGTGATTGCTTATCAAAGGAGCCTTGCTCTCCTTAATTAATTACAACATTGAATCATCATTTCACAATTTAGCAATAGTGTCAAATACAAATGAGAACCAAAACTCATATGGAAGAACATACAGAGGAATCCAAACAAGGGTAATGGTTGGTAACTCCTCCAACGGTTTAAAACCTAAATGCCAATGTTTTGTGACAAATCTCGCATTCCTAAAGAAGTACAGAACTACTTTAAAGATTTTGTCCCAATCATATTCGTTGGTGATGATAGCAATGAAATATCATCAAGCAGACAATCTGATCTCAAGCTTAGTTTTCCAATTTCTATAAGCCCAAGCAAGCATATCTTCCTAAGGAAGTTAGGCCCCCATGAATCTACAAATAAAGCTATGGCCAAGGAGAGTTGTTACATTCCTCTTGATTTCTGTGGCATCCAAATTAATGAACGTATTCTCCTCCAGGGCCAGCATGCAGGGACTAGCTCTCCTTCCTCGATGATCCAGTTCTTTTTGCCTGCAGCGGCCATTACTGCCATCACTTCCTTATCCATAACATAGGTGCTAGAGCCAGAAAAAAGCTGTCTGAAAGAGAGGGACTGGAAGGGGTGGAGGGAGGACAGACGGGTAGGATGCCCCCCAAAGCATGGCTCACACCTACAGGATGAGCAGATAAAGAAGAGCAAAGCCTCCAAGATCAAAATAAAGCAAAGGGGTAGCCAGAGAATCAGCAGAACTGTACCCGCATATTCTCATCCTTCCTTCCTCTCCTGCTCTAGATGTGAATACAAATCCTTTTGAAATTCCACAGTATTTTTTTTTTAATTAAGTGCCTAATCATTTTTTAAACAGTTTCTGCAGTTATATTTTTTTCCTGAAAAAGCCTCCGAAATTTAAGGGCAGCAACATAAGACTTGTATGGGACCGAACTTTATTTCAATGTTTCCCAAATAACCCCATGCAAAACTCTATAGAAAATCCCGGTTGCCTCCTTCAATGGAACCACTAAAATATCCCATCCCTTGTTAAATACCAAAACCGAATACAAAATTAATTGATGTGTGTGTTATAAGTTAAAAAAGTAAACGTCAACAGCTCTCCTGTTAAAAATATTCAAAAAAGGGGGCTATCCATAGTGAAGCCACGCGTTAAAAATTCCTACCAAACATGATAAAGTGTTAAAAGTGGGTAACAATAAAATATTGCACGCAAGTGGGCAACCCAAATCAGGGTATAATGCAAGGGAAAAAGGTAACAGTATCCTTTTTGAGAACTGGAGAAAAGAAAGACTAAATGCAAGAAAACTTTGTTTGCGAACAAATTGAATGCAAAACGGTACCAAACTTACCTGATTGATTAATAAGAGAGGAGCGCGCTGTAGTTGTTACTCCAAGGCCATGCGGTTGAAATGAAGATTCGTTATAAGTGGTACTTGCACAAACCTTCAACTTGGACGTTTTCAAAAATAATCCCCTAACCCTGCTGGATATAAAAATAAAAGTGATGAGAATCACAGTTCAGAGCTTCGTTTACTTTTATGAATTCCAAATTATGTTTGCAACGGTTCCACCATGAATATAAGCTCTGTAAAACTATAAAACAGAATAAAAAAGGCAGTGGAAACGGGAAAGGAAATACCTGCAATCGAGGCATGGCGCAGCAGGCAAACGGGTGAAAGAAGTGTCTGACGAAACAGCAAAGCTCACCATTCTGATATTGAAATATATAGTCTGCTCTTCTGCAACTGCTCAAAAAAACCTAACGGGAGGAGGAGGAGGAAGAGTATTCTGTTAAGCGTTTCAGAATACCACGCGCGTTGTCAACTCTATATCTATGCGAGGCTTGCTCATTTTCCGGCAAACCAGAGCATTTTCGAGTGTTTCACCACTAGTAATAGTATGAAGATGAATATTTAGCGTGGCCACCATTAGTGGAAGCTTTGGGTGATCAGGCCAAACGCAATATAAAATTGTGGAAACTGAGGTGGTTTCCACGTGGTAAGCATAGCAAATGTTCATATGTTGCTGTATTTAAAAAATAATTTTTTATTTTTTTTCAGTGGGTGGATTCCACTTGGTAAGCATGTTAAATGTCTGTTTTTGTAATGGTGGAATTGGGGGAGGGCCAATCATGGTGTTCACTTGTAAATTGGTGCCATCTCACTATTTTAAAGTTGCATGGTCTTGTTGTTTGATGTATCAAGGTTGCTTTTGTTTTTTATATTAAAAGCAGTCAAAACAAGGGGGCGATCCAGGTACAGAACAAGAAACAATGGTAAGTCAACTGTCAGCAGAGCAGCACCTAAATTACAGCGCCTTCAACTTTCTTCTATCAAAAACACTAATCATTCTACGTATGTTCATCAGATATGTAAAAGTCTTAATAAACATTTTAAACATTTGTCACGCAGGGCAATGGGTATATAAGTTCAAACATAAACAAGAATTAAAACTATAAGCCCAGAGGCTACTAGAGCCGAACAAAAAACTAGAGGTTCAAGACATAGGTGCAGACTAATTCTTTTTCCCATGGCTCCTCTTGGGGAGGAGCTTCCTAGCCCATTCCTTGGTGAGGAATTTGAAGAGGGCCTTGTAGTTATCATCCTCCTTGCCTTTGCCTTTAATAGTACTTTCTTGCAGAAGACACAAAGTGGTCGCCCAGCAATGCATAACATTCAAAGCAAACTAGGGTTGCTCTTGTTGTTTTCTTTGTAGATTTTGATTTCCCCCTTAGCAATGAGGTTTTTTTCGTACTTAAGTCTCTTGTCTAACAACTGCTCAAACATGTCTATGGATTGCATTTGTAGTGCAAACATCATTTCTTAAATCAAGTTGTCAATAAATATTTTCATTTTTATTTTTTTCAAGGATATGATATAAATTCCTACTAGCAACAGCAATTCATTAATGTAAAAATGAGGTAAAGATTTCTCTATTCTTTTTGTTTCGTTGTGCATAAATCTATTATGATCATCTGGTGCTCTATGTTATGTGAAAAGTGAGTGATGAATTTCTCAACTAACTCACCCCAAGATTGAATGTCATTCGGCAAGTGGGAGAACCATTGCATCGCTTGTCCTCTGAGACTTCAAGGGAAGAGACACATAAGATAAGTATCATTGTATGTGACCTCAATACAAGCGGTGAAAAATTCTCTAATATGATCTCGGGGGCCTCCCTTTCCCTTGTATTTGTTGAATTCAATGTTTCAAAGTTCAAAGGGAAAGGAGACATGTGTACCGACCTATCAAAAGGGTAAGGACACAAGTCTTCCATAGTATATGATTTTTTAGGCCACCTACTTGGATGTTGGGCATTTGTTGTTGCAAGCTTTGCACTTGTTGTGATAAGGCTTTCATAGGTATCAATGGGACGTGCAGGTTGAAGCTTTGATTTGGGTCTGCAAAAGGGTTTGTGTTTTAGTAGACTGGAGGTTGAGTGAAATTGTAGGCATGTTGATTTGTGTGTTGGAAGTTTGAATTGATGTTGGATGCGGACGTAAAGGTAAATGTGGGAGTGTATGTGAATTCGAATTTATTCAAGGCGTCGTGTGGAGTGAAGTGGGTATGATATTGACTTGAACCCTAGTTAGATACATTTGAGGACATAGTATTATGTGGTGGTTGTTGGACCAAGTTTTGCCAATTAACGTTTTGGTTTGGTGGCACGTTATGCGAAGGAGCTAACTGACTATTGTTCAAAGTATTTGACAAGAACATGGTATTGATTTGTGACACAACTGTAGTAACCATAGGTTGAGAGATGTTGATAGTACTCGCTTGTGACATAGGACATTGGTTTTGGGTTTGTATATTTTGGGTTGTCGAGGTTTGTTTACTACTCTTTTGAGTGACATTATTTGGCATGGGAACAACTTAAAAGTGAGAGGTTGCATAGTAAAAAGCGGGTTCGTGTATTGTAAGCCAATCGTAAGTGATACAGATGTATTAACATTGTTAGCACATTGAGATGTGTTGACTAAAGGTACACTCGTGGGAAAATGATGAGACACTAGTTGTGCTTGGGAAAATCCTAGACATTGTGCCACAGATTGATCTTGAGGTTCTTTTACTAAGGACATGTCAAAATCAGCAGCCCCATTTTGAGCTAGCAATAAGAAATACCGATTGGGGTTTGACGACATGAGTGAGTTCCACACGAGTTCATGATTGCTATGACACGTGGATTTTGGAACATGATATCAATTTCCTCTTGGGAAACTATTTTCAAACCTTTTTGGACAATGTCCATAAAAAATTCATGATCTGGAGGTGGTAACAAAGATCCACTAGGAGGAGGTTGGTAGGAACTAGATGATGACCTTAGGTTCATGTTGCAAGTAGGATTATAAGTGGGATCAGAAGTTGGGTCCATCTTTCTCTTGTTTTTCAATTGCTTTTCAACTCTTTTGGACTCAAGGAATTGTGCTTGTTTGGACCGTGATCATGTGTCAACCATGTGAGGTTCTGAGACTTGTCTAATCTTGACCTATTGCGTGCAAAAGATGACAGTAAGAAGGAATGCTATGACCTTATGACAATGCAAGCAATCTACCTTATGTTTTCAAATATTTTCAAATTTTTAATTAAGGAAATGAAAAGGCAACCTATATTTTTTGGAGATTTTTAGGTTTTTGAAATGACAATGCTACTAAGAAAATGACACTATGTTTTTGTTTTTGAATTTTTGACAAACCTGGGATGACAATGCTACCAAAAAAATGAAAATAGGATCCTTTTTTTTTGGTTTTTGACTTTTGGAAAGAGTTTAGAAAGTGATTTGAAGATGTGAACCTAAGCAAGTGAAAGGAAAATCTAGACCTTGAAATCAGGGTGATGATAATGATGGATTTGAAAGTTTTGCACTTTACTAGACTAATGAGTTTGGGGGTTTGATTGTTGGTGAAAAGATCAAAGAGGTTAATAAGGTCCAAAGTATCCAAACAATGATTATGTTATTGATCTTAGATTTACTTCCTAGGACTTCCAAAACTAGTTTGAGGTAGTGTGCAAACTAAGGTATGCAAGATTGATTTGGGGAGAATGAATATTGAATGACCAAGGACAAGCTATTTTGAAGACTCGAAGGATCAATGATGCAAAATTGGACTAAGACATAATTTAGGATCTAAAAATTTTTACTAATGCAAATCCTAGAGGACACAGAGGTATATCCTAAATGGAATGCAAAAAGGTAGTTCTTAGTGTTGTCAAAAGTTTGACATAGATCGAGATTTCAAGCTTTTTTGTGAATTATGAACTCCCTGGTTTTGACTATCAAATGCGTGATAAAGACTAACAAATGTGTGATTCTAGTTTTTCCTAAGTTTTAGGCTCAATTTTCTGTCAATTTGACAAGCAATCAAAAAACAAATAATACAGTAGGCTATTGACTCAAACTATATGAATCTAAAATCCAAAGGTTTGCACTGAGGGCCTAAATTAGCCTAGAGATTTAACTAACTCTATTGGTATAATGCATCAAATTTAATAGGCACTCATAAGCATGTACATTCCCAAGCTCCAAGTTACAAAGGATACTACTTTATAGAGCTCCCTCTGCAATAAAATACATAATTATAGCATATAAATAGAGGTCCAGTGGCATGGCCCTGGTAGCATATGCTCAACTAACACTGGCTCACCTTTGCTCTTACCCCAAAGGTCTGGAGACCTTATGAATGGGGGAATTCTTGTTTACTATGGGAGGTACATGGAGAGTGTCTACTAGGTACGATTCACACTCCCTAAACCATCAAATATAAGGATAGCCTCTAAATTACAAAGGTTCTTAGTCAATTTTGGGGACACCTACATACATATATTTGGGGTGAGACACTTAAGTCTCTAGTCAACCGCTCTAGGGCCCATATGTCCCCTTCATAATCAACACACTTAGTATGTAATCACAAGATTTGGCTATAGCTTTTGCTCTCACCCTTTAGATATAGCAACCCCAACAAAATACCACTTAAGGTCAAGCCAAGCGATGATGAAAATCCCCAAGGAAGCCTCTCCTAAGAAAGAATCTTATGATTTATCTTGCACCCAGGTTCCACAGAGGCAAGGAGAGAGGATACTTTCATAAGATTTTTGGGATACACAATAGATGGCATGTAAAGCACCAAACAGCCACACAAGAGTTAATTTTCCTTAAGAAATCAAAATGTGAGCTAAACCACAAAAGCAAACATACAAGAAATGAAAACTAATTCTATTGTAAAGCCCTACAACAAATAGATTAGTAGTTTGAATTTTAAGCTTTCATTCTTTGTTCAACATAATTGCTAAAAACAATCATTAGTAACATGAAAGTTTAATCTAATAATTGAAAAATATAGAAAACAAAGCAAAGAAAGCAACTAGGAAATAGATTTAAAGAAGACATAGCTTAGGATTTTACCTTTAGAATTTGCTAGACGAATGTGTTACAAATTATTGTGCATGTGGTATTACATTTTGCATATGCAGTATACGAACAAGCAAATGTGATATTAGGCTCTACGCATGCAGTCTTCTACATGACAAGTGCGAGGTTTTGTCTGGTCAACGTGGCACTACACTATGTTGATTCAGTATTTGGTATTCATATGCATTGTGCAATTTGCGAATGCAGCATAGATTTTGTGAATGCAGCAGAGAAATTTGTAACCTGCAAAACCCAAGAACAAAAAGAACAAATCTGGAAAACATGTGTTTTCACATCAGGTTCACCAAATGTAATGATAAAAAAACATGAGAGAGATCCTATGAGCAACCACTAACTCTAGATCAATCACAAATCAAACTCCAATTGTAAGCATGATAAAGGAAGCAATACAAGATTCAACAAAGCATAATGAAACAAACATAAATCAATTAAGCAAACCATATGTTGAGCATGATGTCAATGCCTCTATTGCTCTTCTCTTTCTTCATGCTATGTGAGATGGCTCTCAGTATCGTAGCACAATTCCTACAATATGATAGCACGAAAATTCAAAGATTATGGTTGATCATGATTGAGAATGATGTTGAATTTATAGATTTTTCAGGATTCGAATCGACAACTAGGATTGATTTGACAACAAAAATATCAATAGTAGAGAATTGTTGAGATAAGGTGGTTGGAAGATGATCACCCAACATGATTAGATTGATTAGCAACTTAACTCATCTGACTGATGTAGTTAGTGGATAGATGAGCTAGTAAAAAACAAGTGATTTCGGAAAAGGTGGACTGACTGATTAGTTAGAGAAAATTATTAATGAGTGACTAGTGGAACTAAGAGATGAAGAGTCAATGGCAATTAGCCATTTTTGACATGTGTTGTAGGAGAATGGATGAAATTAGCATCTCAATTACTTTGGAGAAATTTGGTTTTTAAAATGTGAAAAAAAATCAAAAGGATATTATTTGCTAATTAAATAATTTGGAATAATTATTTGATTATGAGAAGATAATGGAAATTGATTTAATTAAACAATAGAGATTATTTAATTAAAGTAAATAAAGGGAATTGATTAAATAATAAGATTATTTAATTAATGTTAGAGAAAAATAGCTAATTAAATAATTAAAATTTATTTAATTATGGAGTTAGAGGGAAATTTGAAATGGAAGAATAATGTTAATTTAGAATAATAAAGTTAAATTAATTTAAAATTGTCGCTTTGGCCGAGTGGTTAAGGCATGTCCCTACTAAGTACATGGGGTTTTGTTGTTTGTACTTGAAACTATAAAAAAATTAACCCTTTGAAGGAAGTAACAGTATATAAAAACCTCTGGCAGATGTAAAAACTATCATTAAAACAGGTGTTGGCCTATCCAGTTATTTACTTACTAAAATAAAAAGCTAAATTAATTAAATAATTAAAATTATTTAATTAATAAAGAGGAATAATTAGTAAAATTAGCATTTACATGCGTGGGACAATTTTTAGGTGTCTACAAAACCCATTGGTTGTTAGAGATAGGTTATATAAATCATGCATTTAGCAAATTATGTAGTTCGGTCTTAACTATCTCCTTAATTGTTGGATTCATCCTTCTTTGGCATTGTCTGATTGGCTTGCAATCTTCCTTTATGTATATTTTGTGACTACAAAGATTATAACCAAGTCCTTTCATGTCACTATAATCCCAAGCAAAAGCTTATTTATGTTCTTGTAGCAAGGAGACTAACTACATCTGTTGTTGGTGTTGATTCAACTTGATGTTGAAGATTCATTGAGACAACATTCAAACATGTTATCCTTGGATCATCAATATGTGGTAGATATTGATGGAGTAGTTGTGAAATTGAAAGGTAGCTACCAGATGAGACTGGCGAAAATAGTGAATATAGAGGACAAGAAGTGCATGTCAACATGACAATGTTTCCTCGTGTTTATTGTAATCATTTTGGATATATGGTCCAGGATTGTATCTTCCTCTTGTATATGTAACATAGGATCTCTCTCTATCAGCATGAGTGTGTGTAGGGTATCTTCCTCATTTTCTCCAAGGTATGGCCACATGACTTGATAATTCTCTTAGTGAGGCTAGGTTGAAGGATATAAGACTAGTTTCTTAGTGATATTCTCATTTGAAATAATCAATTCCCCTGATTGACACCCTATGAAAGCATAAATTTTGTTACAAGTCAGGTCTTTCCTAGGATGAGTGAATACCCCCCTAGGTTATCCTCTAACTTCAAGATAATGAAATATATAGAATACTCCCAAGAGTCTAGTGTGATAACTAGATCCTCCACAACCCCCTCTGGCTTAATTGTTGAGCTATTAGCAAGCTGGAGGACCATCTATGTAGGCCTCAAATTTGATAAATATAAATCTTGCATGGTCTCTCTAGTCATCATATTGATGGTTGCCCTTGGGTCAATTAAAGTATTTGGAATAAGCATTCCGTTAATTGTGACATTAACCATAGGACTTCCAGGGTCAATGTATTTGGGAACAATTACTTTAACCAACATGATATCCGCCACTTGTCCCACCACATGAATAGTTGTTAGGTCTTTCCTTTTTCCACCTAGCTTTTGTTGAATAATTGGGCAACTGAGAGGGCGGGTGAATTAGTTGATTACAAAACAATTAATTTTATATTTTTAACATCCGGACCCAAACCAACATAATTAATTAACACAGATACAACATGAAACCAAAAATAAACAACAGATCTCACAACGAACACCAGCTATGATGTGGAAAATCCAAGAAGGGAAAAACCGTGGAGAATGTTAGTTCTCAATATAAACACTGGTTAAGGTGATTTTTACAAACGATGGCTCGTCGCCAGTCATTGCAAGTGGGTTCACTACCAAAAAAAAAGGCTCACTACTGAAGAAAGAGAGAAAGAAAGAAAGAATCCACCACTGAAACATAATCTACACAAGTCAGACTACTTCTGGTGCCTCAAAACCAACACAATCGCTAACATCACCAACAATCAGATCTTTCCTTTCCAATCTCGCATATCTTCAAAACAATGTCACACTTTTTCTATATCTAACACAAATAGATCATCCTCATAGATATATTGTCTTCTGGGAAGCATAATCTTCCAAGTCGGTCTAGACAGGGATCTAAAATAGGTCAACACTAAACATTCCAATGGTGGGAAGGAATGAGTAGTAGACCACACCACAACACACATCAATGGTTAGATCAACACACTACACTCATTACAAATTTTGGACCCAAAAACCATTATACACACATTACACCACAAGCCATTGCACATCCTCGAATTTCGGACTTAATCCAGACCTAAACACCATTGCCCAAAGCAACAAAAGATAAGCTTAGAACCAAGATACACATGAATACCATATCCGATAACCTAGAATATCTAGATCACCAACACATCTTCTGAAGCACCAAATATTTTGAGAACACATATTCTAGATCACCAACACCAAGAATCAACAGAGACATCTGTAGACATCTAAAATAAATTAAATTAATGTATCCTTTCTACATAGTTAATTAATTTAATTATGTTATTTTTATACTTCTCAGTTTTAATTAAATTTAATTTAATTAATCTCGTCACTATAGCCACATAGTTAATTTATCAAATAAATTAATTATTCCCATTCTTCTACAGTCACTCAAATATTTAATTCTCCTAATCCTATTTAAGTTAATTAATTTTAATTAATTAACTTAACTAAAGTGATTCATACAAATCACTTTCCTTAATCCCTCATTTAGGCTAATTAACTCTTCTAGAAGCTTCATTAGCATTACTTTAATTTTTAATTCTTCCGCTCATTCTCTTTCCTGATGTCACATCCTCTTAACTTTCCCACTTGCTTCTTGATCACTCATTAACCTACTTAATCCCTCTCCTTAATCATTTGCACAACTTAATCACCTCGATTAGAGCAAAAGTCATTCATTTGCCATAAATGGTTTGTCCCCTCCACCTTCCAAACCTTAAATGCACCAACTTTGGTCATTTCAAGGATTTCAAATTTTGTCATCCTCCTATGCACTTTCACCTTTCCAAGGAATTTTTAATTCTTTTCCCCTTTTCATTTTCTCATGCACCTCATTATTTGGGAATTTTTAATTTCCTTGTCCTCTCCCAAGGAATTCTTTATTCCTTTTTGCCTTCCCAATGTACTTGAGGATATCTCCCCCATGTAGATTGTGGATTGTGGAGACAAGAAATGCTTTTATGGAAAATATCTTGGTCTCCACACTATGTCCTCTCAATCCTCCTCATCTATCTCCTTCAATCTCAACCCTTGATTGATTTTTAATCTCAACCATCCATTCCTCCTCCTTCCAATCTATAAAAAGGGGTCTCCTTCCCCTCATTCCACATCTCATTTTCATGCAATCTTATGTTGTTGGCATAACTCTAGAAATCGTCCTTTGTGCATCCATATTATAGGCAATTTAGGCATCCATAATCACTTAGCTCAAATCCATATCCATCATCCACTTGCTATCCTTCATCCATCCATCTTTCCATCCTAGTTGTTGTGTGTGGAGAGCAATCCACATCTCATCAAGGAGCTAATCAAATCAATTTGGAGAGGGGCACATCTTCAACTTCACCAAGAGCTCAATCTGAAGGAGAAGGTAAAATTTCAAGGTATAATGGTTTGAATTTTAGTGTTTTGAATGCTTTATTTGATTAATTAACCATTGCATCACTTGGATTTTTTAACCCTCTTCAACATCAATTCCAACCAATATGTTGACATCAATGGCAACCACTCAACAACACCATCTCATCCACAACAAACACATCTGCAACATTTTTTTGATGCACAATTTCTTAATAATCTTATTATAGACAGGTACATCCTTAATTTGCCTAAAACAATGGTATTTTCACACTAGCATTATTTAGTTGGTCCAAAAAATCAAAGGGTTCAAACTTAGGTTTTTACCATTAAGTTTCTTCAAAAATGGTGGTGGAGGATTCTTGCTAAGCTTTAGTTCAAACAATGAGGGTACACTACTTAATGGAAGATGCACATCAATTGAGGAGCCATTTGATGGTACTTATGTAATGATTGGTTATGTTGGTGTAGTAAGGGTTTTTCTAGAGTGAAGGTGCACATTATTAATGTCTAGTACATAGGCAAGAAATTGTTAAGCATCATAAACATAGGCCTATTGCACTAGACAATTATTTGTGTTAGGTGCAAGTTGTTATGATAATTGAGTGGCCTTTAGAGGTTGTGAGAAAATATTGGTAGGGTTAGGTATTATGGCAGGTTATGTAGGTGGAGCTTGCAACTATTGTGGGTATCTAGCATTTGGATTTCCCCATGGCTGGTTACGTCTCCATGGTTGTTGTTGCTAATTTGGCTGAGAGATTTGTCAATTAGGATATTGGTTTTGAGCTTGAAGTGTTGCCACCCCCTACAAGTAGTTTTCCATGGTACTGGCCCAAGGTTCATCCAAGTAGTAGCAGATTAGTTTTGTCATTGATTAAAATTGTTGTGAGAGGTATTGTAGGACAAGGGATCCTAAGAAATACCTAGTTTTTGGTTTCATGGTTTCCACAGGGCAAGGTAGAAAAACCATCCGTCTTCATCTTCTAGAGTCTTGAAATTATGTATGTCCTCTATATTTTCAATTTGTTTATATTTGCTATCTTTCTTTTTATAATGGTGATGTGGGAAATATTCAATCATAACAACATATACTTCTTATTTCTTTCTTGTTTCTTGTAATGCATCTGTATATGGTGAAAATGGATAACAATAATAACGATATTGAAAGACTAAATGAATTCAACCACAAAACCCTAGCCTAACAATCAACAAAGATCCACCATAACATATGAAGATTACCTAAGACAATGCAAATCAAATGAAATCACAAAGATTATACCATCACATGTCCAATAGGGTTTGAATCTCCATTCTTCCTATCTCCATTGATCTTGCTTGATATATTCGCTCTCAGATTTTATGTGCACAAGAGCTCAACAAAGAACGGAATGTGGTTGCAAGTAGGATCTTAGTGTAGTCAAGTGCATAAGATCTTTCATTAGGGTTTGATAATGAAGGAAGCATCTCCTTATATAGAAGACAATATGAAATGGAGGGATAAGATTGAGAGGTGTAAAAGGAGGTCGGCTATGACTAGAGGGTAGGTAAAAGAAATAATAAAATAATGAAAGGGGTAGGTAGTGTATGAATTAAGAGATGAATGACATGTGTCATGGGTAGAAAAGACTAATGAATTAATTAAATAAATAAAGATTTATTTAATAAATAGAAGAAGTGGGATAATTAAATAAATAAGATATTTATTTAATTTTAGGAAAAAGGATAATTTAAATAAATAAATGTATTTATTTAAATGAGAAATAAGGCTAGAAGAGAATAAATGAATTAATTAAATAAATAAAGATTTATTTAATTAATAGAAGAATTAGGCTTAAGATAATTAAATAAATAAAATATTTATTTAATTAGCTTGGACAATTTTGGGTGTCTACATTTTGCCTCTCTTTGAGACAATGCGGCTTGTCGCGTTGTTTCAAAGAAGATAAGATGAACTGATACAAAGTTGCCCCAAGATGGGAATGATATGACCCCTCGAGAGATTGGATGAAAATGTCTGAAAAGATTGCAGACAATCTCTCGATAAGAAAGAAAGGGATAGAATGGGCTGACCAGATAAAGTGACAGAGTCATGGGATAATGAAGACTGACTCGGGAAACAAGGGCAAGGGCTAGGGTAGGGTATAAGATAGACCACGGGGGAAATACATCCTCATTGTCATCCACACATCCACGAGAGTAGATTGCAGAGCGAAAATAGAGCAGCAGCAGTCAGCAGCGATGGCCTTCATTCATAGATTCGACTGCGTTCGTCGATTTCAGAGGCAGGAGAGTCGGTAAGTACCACCAAACCTCCTCGTACTTTGACGCATTTAATTTTTGTCATTAATGCATGCTAGATAGGGTAATAAATGCACTTAGACTAGGGTCAAAAAATGTCCAAAAATGTCCAGGCGCGTCTGCGTTGGTGCCAAGCGCGTCTGTGCTCGCGAGGCGCGTCTGTGTTTGTGCCAGGCACGTCTCCGTTGGAACCCGCGTCTGTGCCAAATGCGACCACGTCTGTGATGGTCAATCACGTCTGTGTCAAGAAGGCACGTCTATGTAGCCCAGGCGCGTCTGTGCAGAGCATAGGCACATCTGTGTCGATCAGGCGCGTCTATGTTTTTCAGGCGCGTCTGTGTTTTTCAGGGCGTCTGTGCAGTCTGAAAGCGCGTTTATGTCAGGTAAGCGCGTTTGTGTTTAAAAAGTGTGAAGTTGCGTCTTTGAGGTCAAATCGACAGTTCTGTGATGAACATACGTTGTCGATTGGATAAGCTGCTGAGAGGATACACTCAAGCAGGTCCTCTAGGGAAGACTAGAATAGATCAAGGCACTTTGTGATGAACAGTGAGTACCAAGATAGAGTACTTTGTGATGAATAGGGAGTACTAGAATATGAGCAGCACTTTGTGATGAACAGTGAGTGCAAATGTGAGCAGCACTTTGTGATGAACAGGGAGTGTCACACACGTAGTACTTTGTGATGAACAGGGAGTACCACTAGGATAAATAGCAACACTTTGTGATGAACAGTGAGTGTCACTAGGATAGAATGCCATATGCATTGAGATAAAAAGTAGCATTTTGTGATGAACAGTGAATGCCACGATGACTGACATGGTTGATTTTGCTTGATTGCAAGAGTATTTGCCTATGCTGGAGTCACGGGAGAGATTCCCATCGACGCAAAGGTTGCGACCTAAGCTAACAGCCGAGGAGCGAGCTGCTATTGGGGAGATGGGACTGAGACATGTTCTGTATGTGCCCGAGTTTCGGGCGAACATGGGTTTGCTGACTGCATTAGCTGAGAGATGGTACTCTGAGACATGCACGTTCCATTTGCCGATGGGTGAGATGACAGTCACCCTGGAGGATGTTTATAGGATACTGCGGATACCGATCGATGGGGAGCTGATCCCATATAATCGAGATGGAGACAGGGAGGCCCTGAGACGGGTATTCCAGGACCCAGGACTGGAGATGAGGGCAGGACACATGGCATGGGATACCATGGCAGCCACAGGATTAGCATTACCAGCAGTGGTAGGAGGAGCGATCAGTGGGTTCCTGTGTCCAGATAGGGCGACACGGGGGTTGGTTGTGGGTTGGGGAGGAGCACTAGAGACACTGGTGACACAACACACCAGATATGCTTGGGGACCGTGCGTGCTGGCACACCTCTACTACGAGCTGCATCAGTTTGTCTACCATGGATTAGTAGGATTGGGCTGCGGAGTGACATTGCTGCAGGTATGGGCCTATGAGCATCTGTCGGTTACCCGACTTATACACTTCAGGGGCAGGGGACATGGACGCAGCTTTGTGCACCTATATGATATGATCACATCACAGCCACGGATTGGCAGGCTAGAGCATTGGCGGTGAGTGATAGATGATATCGACATGGTCATATGGAGACCATATCTGGGCTGCGAGCAATGGGAGTATGATGCAGTTGAGCTTCCCTACACCTTCCAGAGTAGGTATTTGATTGGGCGAACGCCCTATGTGCTGGAGAGGCAGCTAGTGGACAGGATTGGCCGACAGTTTGGCCATATTCAGAGGATGCCCCGGGGCTCAGGCTTGTATGCATGGACAGTTAGAAATCAGGCACAGTTTGGGCCCTTGCTGTCATATGATCAGGCAGTGACACAGCTGGTAGAGATGATACCCCTACCTTGGGACATGTGGCCAGAGATCGAGGACACCGGCATGGATGCTGAGTACACAGCATACTGGGCAGAGCATCCCTTCCCACGCTTGACGAATCCGAGAGAGCCATTGGAGGGAGATGGGGGTGGGGACGATGATGATGGTGGAGGTGATGGGGGCAGAGGCCGATGGAGGAGAAGGGGAGTAGTTGGAGAGAGGAGGGTTGCACCTCGGAGGGAGGGTGGTGAGGAGAGGCAAGCTCGGGTGGTGAGGGGTCTCAATGGATTGTCGCCACAAGTGCCAGCAGCACAGGGTCCCAGACAGGTACAGGTGTAGGGATAGGGACAGAGATAGGTACCAGTATAGGTACAGGCACAGGCACAGGGGTAGGCACCCGTACAGGGGGAGCCACAGGCAGAGGTAGAGGGGGCTGACCCGGTGGAGGATGAGCTGCTAGATCTGAGGGAGATCTGCCAGGGCCAGGCAGATGAGATCCAGGAGCTGGAGAGGGAGAGGGATCGGCTCAGGATGAGGCTCAGAGATACTGAGCGGGAGCGGGATCAGGCTATTCAGCGCTATACAGAGACTGAGACAACACTGAGGGTCGGGAGACAGGCAGCAAGGACACAGGGGCAGGATATGCTTATGTCCTGCGGGCAGGGGAGGAGATTGCCTACTGGCGAGATCTCTACTATGGTGCAGTGCCAACAGATCAGCGGGCGAGGAGCTTCCATAGACCATCGCATACAGCGACAGCTACGGGAGGGAGCCGGAGGAGACAGGCATCGAGTGGTGGAGTTATGGGTCCTCCACCACCACCAGATAGAGGAGACAGGAGGGATGATCCTGGGGGGCTTAGATTCCATCAAGGCCAGGCGGCTCCAAGGGAGGGAGTTCATCATAGCCATAGAGGGCTCCCTGTGTATCAGTTTTTGTACCATTTTTGTATGATGATGTAGACACCTGTGGGTGCTTTTGTAGCCATATGATTTTGACATCATTGCATCATGACACTTTTATATATATATGAGATGATTCATCTTTGCGGCAGCTATATGCATGTGTACCTATGTGATGAGATGTTTCATGATGTGATGTTTGTTTTATGCTATGGATGCAAATATGTATATGATGCAATGCAATATTTTTGTTCTTTTATGTTTTACAATGTTATGCCAATGCAAATGTGAATGTATGTAATGCAAATGAATATGATAATACAAATGTAAATTGTGCTAACAGGTGTTGTGTGCAGGATGTGATGCAATTGTGATATATATATGTATGTATGAAATGCTTATATGTGGTAATGCAGGTGAAACTACATGAAATGCAAATGTTTTTGGTGTGTCATTATACTCAGTCATGCGATAGAAGGCTACACGGACTCAAGAAGGATGATGGAAGTCAATCAAGAAAGGGGGATGAAAGATAGAAGATATGAAAGTGAAAGAGCTTCTTGTGCGTTATCATCATTGAGCTTTATTATGGCAAGTAGGTTATGACAATCGGGGCATATGTTCGACCCAGAAAGTCATTGTACCTGTTTGCATGGAGATAAGACAGTCACAAACAAGGAATGCCTCGGTTCACACTAGACTCACAGTGTCCTCATATCCTTGGACAAGTCATAGCATTACTAAGAGACAATCCACAAACAGCAAATACCAATAGGTGACGATACCCCATCCTCGCCTTTCTAGTCAAAGACATCCTGGAGATAGAATCTCTAGTCAGAGACATCCTGGAAAAGCTAAAAGACATGTCACCAAAAGATAAAATCAAAAGAAAACCAAGACTCGACACCAACATCCACTGTAGTCCTCAAGTTTAGTGTCTTTTGTCACTTGTATAAGTCTTATTTGATTGTGGTCACAATGTTTACTTTCACAAAAAGGATAGATAGCACTGAACCATAATGTTGTCTGAGTCTGTTGAAAGATTTGATTTGTTGAAGCCCATTGTTGCTGCTGTGTCTCATCTGAAACTGACTGAATCCATGAAACTGATACTTTATTGCAAAGAAGATGAAACTTTATTGTGGATCCATGATGCAAATGTTGCTTTATTGTGGATTGTGCGCGGATAGACTAAAGGAAGCTGGAAGAAACTGTACTCCTCGAAACATGTGATGTTCTTAGTTCCACACCCATCACTAGACGTAGGATTTGCCTTAGCCACAGATAGGATCTGATTTATTATGGATGGAAAGGGAGGTGAAAATGAAGGTTATTATGAATGGCGAACCAATCTTGGGTAGATCAATAACAAGTCATGATGGGAATGGGTATGTTTATTATGAACGAATAGGTTGTGAGTGTGTGCAAAGTGA
Source organism: Cryptomeria japonica (assembly GCF_030272615.1). NCBI lineage: Eukaryota > Viridiplantae > Streptophyta > Pinopsida > Cupressales > Cupressaceae > Cryptomeria > Cryptomeria japonica. The sequence continues at coordinate 468,000,566 of NC_081413.1, read as the reverse complement.
AAGGATGAAATGGAATCCTGAAGGAGGGAGGAGCAAAGTCTCTACACATGGCGCTGGTGACCCAGTTTTCACCATGGTAATTGCCCAGGGCACCACCGAAGTGGTTTTCACCATTGGACGAAATTATTTCTCTTTACTTTTTTCAATGTTTTTTGTGTCACTAGGCGCCTGTTTGCCAGGTTTTCACCAAGTAACGATTTTTTTATGTTTTAATTTTTTTTTGTATTTTTGAATTAGGATATTCCAAAGAGCTATGTGTAGAAACTGCGAAGGTGCATGCTATTGATAGGATCCTCCAAAGGTTCACCTTCTGTAGTTGAGAGCTGATATGCACCAGATCCATATGTTGTTGTAATAATGTAGGGACCAAGCCAGTTTGGTTCGAACTTGCCCTTCTTCTCTCTGTCTTGTTGATTTTTAGGATTTTCTCTGAGAACTAAGTCCCCTACCTCAAATGTGTGAGGCTTGACCTTGTGATTGTAGCTACGACTCATTCATTGTTGGTAAGCCTTGAGATGACTAAAAGCAGTTTGTCTTCATTCATCCAGTAGTTCCAGCTCTTGTAAGCGAGAGACCCTATAGTCTTCGTCACTGATGATGTTTTGCAAAGAGACCCATAAAGAGGGTAGCTCGACCTCAATAGGCAAGATGGCTTCAGTACCATAGACAAGTGAATAGGGTGTAGCTCCTATAGGTGTGCGAACACTTGTGCGGTAGGCCCAAAGTGCAGGATTAAGTTGGATATGCCAATTACGACCAACATCGTCGACTGTCTTCTTAAGGATTTTAAGGATTGTTTTATTAGACGCCTCAGCTTGGCCATTACCTTGGGGGTAATATGGTGTGGAGAAATGATGGGAAATATGGAAGCGGTCATAGAGTTCACGAACATCCTGATTTTTGAAGGGACGCCCGTTATCAGTGATAATGGAAACAGGAATACCGTATCGGCAAATGATATAGTTGAGGATGAATGTAGCAATCTGTTTTCCTGTGACTTGTGTGAGAGGCACGACTTCAATCCATTTTGTAAAATACTCTATGGCAGTGATAATGAATTTGTGACCATTGGAAGAAGGAGGGTGAATCTTGCCTATGAGATCGAGTCCCCACTGACAAAAGGGTCAAGGAGACACAAGTGGTTGAAGTTCTTGTGCTGGCGCATGTATGAGATCTCCATGAATTTGACATTGCTTACATTTCTTGACAAACTGATATGAGTCTTTCTCCATATTGGGCCAGTAATATCCAGTCCTGATGAGTTTCTTGGCCAAGGTAGGACCACTAGCATGTGGACCACATATCCCCTCATGCACTTCCCGTAACGCAATCTGAGCTTCATCGCTTTCTAAACATCTAAGAAGAGTGCCATCTAGACCTCGTCGGTATAGGATATCAGCTAAAATGACATATCAAGAAGATTGGTGAATGAAAGTGCGACGTTGGTTATTTGATAGATCAGGAGGTAGAGTATTGTCACGTAGGTATGTGAAAATGGAACCATATAACTGGGATTCGGGACCGACAACACATATCATCTCAGTAGGCATGATCTCATATGAAGGAACCAAAAGGTTATCCACCAAGAACTCATAGCGGGTCTCGTTTGGAGGTAAATCAATCAAGGAAGCAATTGTAGCCATGGCATCTGCGACACGATTCTGCTCTCTAGGTATCTGCTCAAAGTCTATCTTTGTGAAGTGTTGTTTCAGGTCGTCCACCATTTGTTTATAAGGCATTAATTTCTCATCTTTTGTTTGATAGTCATTAGTTGCTTGACGGATGACCAGTTAGGAGTCCCCAAAAACACGAAGTTCCTGGATCTTCCATTGAACTGCAATTTGTAATCCTTTTGTTAATGCCTCATATTCTGCTATATTGTTAGTGCAAGGAAATGATAAGCGGTATGATTTTGGTATAGAATCCCCATGAGGAGTTATAAAAAGGATGCCAACTCCTGCCCCATGCTATGTGTATGAGCCGTCGAAGTATACTTGCCATAGCTCGGCATGTGACATTGTCAAAATGGATTCGTCTGGAAATTCTGAACTTAGAGGAACATCATCTATCATCGGAGCATCTGCTAATTGATCTGCAATGGCTTGTCCTTTTATTGCTTTTCTATCCACATACTCGATGTTGAATTCACTCAGGATCATTACCCATTTGGCCAGTCGCCCAGTAAGTGTTGCCTTATTGAGAAGGTATTTCAATGGGTCTATTCTTGCAACTAACTTAGTCTTATGAGTAAGCATGTAATGTCGTAGTTTTTGCGAAGCAAAGACCACGACGAGACATGCATGCTCAATTGGTGTGTAGTTTAGCTCATATACTACTAATGTGCTACTGATATAGTATACTGCTTTTTCCTTGCCTTCAGCCATTTGTTGTGCTAAGAGTGCCCCCAGTGCTGTTGGAGTAGCTGATATGTGTAGTAACAATGGTTGATCTGGAACTGGTGGCATCAGAACTGGCGGATTTAGAAGATAATCTTTGAGCTTCTGGAAAGCCTGTTGATAGTTATCATCCCATTTGAATTTGATGTTTTTATGTAGCAGGTGCTGAAAAGGATTACACTTATCTGCAAGTTGTGCTATGAATCTTCGGATGGACTGGAGTCTGCCTTGTAAGGACCGAAGTTGACTGATATTTCTTGGAGGTTGCATCTCCAAGATGGCCTTGACTTTTGCTGGATCAGCTTCAATTCCTCTTTTGGATACAATGAATCCTAGGAGCTTCCCGGAGGTAACTCCAAAGACACATTTCTTGGGGTTTAATCTTACTTTGTATTTTTCCAACCGATCAAAGACGACTAAAAGTATGTCTAAATGTGAATTTCTATCTATTGATTTGCCCAAGAGGTCGTCAACATAATCTTCCATAGTTACATGCATGAGATCATGAAAGATAGTAGTCATGGCTCTTTGATATGTAGCACCTGCATTCTTTAGCCCAAAAGGCATGACATTCCAGCAGAAAGTTCCCCACGGACAAGTAAATGTTGTTTTGTGTTGATCCTCGGGTGCGATCCTTATTTGATTATAACCAGAGAATCCATCCATCAATGATAACATTTCATGACCTGCTGTGAGATCAACAATCAAGTCAATATTTGGTAATGGGAAGTCATCCTTTGGACAAGCTTTGTTGATGTCTCTGAAATCTGTGCAAATTCTGATGTTGCGATCCGGTTTACTAACAGGTACCAAGTTGGAGATCCATTCAGGATAATCAATTGGGCGTATGAATCCGACATTGAGTAATTTCTCAAGTTCTGCTTTGACTAGTAATGCCACTTGTGGATGCATTTTTCTTAATTTCTGTTTTACTAGTTTTGCCCCCGGTTTGACTGTCAAATGATGCATTACCAAATCCGGATCTAATCCAGGCATATCAGCTTATGACCAGGCAAAGTTGATTTGTCGTTCTTTGAAGAAACATATGAATTTTGACCTTTCGGACTCTGTCAGTGATTGAGCTAGGAATATGTTGTGTGGAACCTCTTCCGTACCAATGTTTGTTTTGATAGTCTCTTCTACCAACATGGATGACTTTTCCTCATATGATACTAGGAGAATGTCGAGCCTTCCATCTTCGGGTGCCTCAGAGAGGTTTTCGCCCTCAGATACGTCCTTTCTTTTTACTTTTTTGGGGTCAGACAGCGCCACAATGTGGTTTTTGCCATAAGACCCTTGATTTGTTCTTATTTTCACATTTTTGCGACTGGAAGGTCCGACACCCTCACCAAAATATGCCACGCTATTGAGTTCTATAGTGTATCCCGCTTTATGGTCTCCAGGGGGAAGATCATCTCGTATGCCCAGATAGTCAATAAAAGCTTCATCGTTTTGGAATGTGTCAAACTGTGTAGGTCCTTCATGATCCCAGTCAATGAGTTGGTGGTGAACAAGGGGAAGGCCGTTAATGTCTTCGAAGTTAGCGAGGCTAAGAGTGAAGATGCAGTTATATTCGGGTATGTCAAGGTAATTATCGAGGTCATCGATGGCACTCTCCTCATCAGTCTCGGTCGCGAGCGAATCCAAATTATCATTACTAGTAGCGCATTCTGGGACAGGTGTTCTCATCCTATGTGATTTCAACCTAGAACCTTGAGACAAGGACTGTGTAGACTCCTCATGGGTTATTTCTTGACCAACTCTGAACTTGTTATAAAATTCCTGTTCTTCTATTGGTTCATCTGGCTCTCTGAATGTCTCAGTGAGCTCGTAGTCACTGGAAGACTTGTCGGAACCCCATTCCCATTCGTTGGAATCTGTGGAATAGCGATCCTCTTGTTGAATTTTGGCAGCTTTGATTTGTAAGGCTTCTTCTGTCCTTTGAGTGTGGACCTTGGAAGTTGAGAAACCAAGTCCTTTCGAGCGTTCCTTCTTGAGAGTCAATTCAGGTTGTAAAGGTTCAATGATGCCTTCCTTTCGTAATCCCAAAGGGCTTTTTCCATCATACCCAAATTTTTGTAGAATTTTGAAGCCTTTGCCATATTTCTCACATGGTAGATTGATGTGATCTTGTGTTTCCTCTTCATTGTCTCTGAAAAACATTTTGTATAAATCTTCCTCTTCTAGTTCACCCCATCTTTGAAAGGTGGTAGGGTCCCATTTGAGCATCATGATGGAGATTTGTTTGTTAGGGTGTGGTCTTCCATATTCTTTTGGGGAACTCATGACTTGTCGTAAGTACATGGTCTGATTTAAAGTATATTCCCCCATGCCCTTATCTTGAAACTTGCCTTTAAGCTCACCTTGTTTTGATGTCGAAGGTATCAATGACTCAGGATCAATGTATGTCAAGGAAGGAACAACCTCACGATTACTGGGAATGATGGTCTCAGTATTTGATTTGAGGTTATTGTAGTATATGAATGGATTTGGATCACCGTTAACTATTACTTCCACTCCATTATGAGGAAACTTGATGCATTGGTGATATGTGGATGGGACTGCCCTCATTTCATGAATCCAAGGGTGTCCTAACAATATGTTGCAAGTGAGATTTAGATCCAGGACTTGACAAACCACATCCTTTGTAACTGGCCCAACTCTGAGAGGTAAGATGATTGTACCCTTGGATGAACGCTCTTCATCATCATATGCTTTAATGGTGATTTTGTTTGTAGAATTCACAGCCTTATCAGAATATCCCAATTGTGTAATAGTGCTTAATGTGCAAATGTTTAGGCCTGCTCCTCCATCTATGAGGACTCTTTTTATTCTATGTTTGTGTATGAAGGCTTCAATGTGTAGTGGTGCATTATGTGGCTGACTTACAGAGGCGTCATCGGCTTCGGTGAAAGTAAGGGAGTGTGGAATGGAAAGGTATCCCACCATGGTTTGAAACTGGTCCATGTTCAGATCAATAGGAATGGCAGTATCTCTCAAGATTTTTTCAAGAATGGCTTTATGTGTGGGAGATATGCGTAATAGCTCAACGATCGAGATGAGCACGGGTGTCTTCCCTAGTTGTTCTACAAGGTCATACTCAGGTTTGGTTGATGAAGAAGCAGTGTTTTTAGTTGGAGCACCTTGCAAAGTGATTTTACCTCGATGAGTTGTAACATTACATTCAGAGGTAGGTTCAGAAGAAGATCCAACACCTTATAGGACAATCCTAGGTCTCTGAGTAGAATTCTCAGACGCTTTGTCCTTATGATAATGGTAGAGACATAATTGTCCATCGAGATGTGATTGATGGTTGAATCATAGTTGTAAGATGCTCTAGTATAGTTGGTTTGATCCTCTGTGGCTTTAGCTTTTCCCTTGTCATGTTTTGGGAATAGTTCCTTAAACATATCATGTTCTTGATTAGATGAATGTCCCTCAATCTCAATGTCACCTCTATCAATGAGATCTTGTATGATGTTCTTCAGTCGATGACAATTTCCTGTCTTATGACCTTTGCTCTTATGAAATTCACGATACTCATCATCATTCCACCAATTTGGTTTAACCTTTGGTTCATATGGAGGAAAATCTGGAACTGTGATTACCTTGTTTGCCACTAGCTTCTTGAAGACTAACTCAAGTGGTTCTCCCAATGGAGTTTACTTCCTTCATGATCTGGAAGTTGTTTGAGTATTCACTTGATTGTTTGTAGAACTTGATCCTGAAAAGATGACTTTGGGTCGCACTGTGTTGGCATCAACAACACCATCATTGACCGTGTTCTTGTTTTTATTCCAAAATCTTGGCTTGTCTTTTCCTTTAAAGTCATCTTTGTTTTCCTTGAATATCTTAATGACTCCTTGTTCAATTAGGACCTTTTCCATCGCTAAGCCTTTTTCAATGACGTCCTTGAAGGTGGACAAACAGGCTTTTCTTAGATCATAGCCAATGTCTTTGTTAACATTTTGGGTGAACATTTCTACCATTTGTTTTTGTGGAATTTCACAAGAGCATCTGTTGGCTAGATTTCTCCATCTTTGTAAGAATGATGCAAAAGATTCTCCCTCCTTTTGCTTAGTGTTGCACAAAGTAGTGACTGATATGTCTGTCTCTATGTTGTAGGAGAAATGTTGGATAAATGCCTCTGCTAGATCACCCCATGACTTAATACCAGGTGGTAGTTGGGAGAACCATTCCATAGCTTGATCACCTAAGCTTTGTGGGAATAATCTCATCAAATATGTCTCTTCTGCTGCTACCTCAATGCAAGCTGTGAAAAACTATCTTATGTGTGCCTTAGGATCCCCTTTTCCTCTATACTTATCGAATTTAGGCATCACAAAGTGTGTAGGAAAAGGAGACATTGGAATGCTCTTGTCAAATGGATAAGGACATATGTCTCTCATTGTGTATGTTGGCTTTGGTGTATTTATGTCCTCCATTTTCTTTTGTAAGTCCCTGATTTGTTGCTCCAAATTGCTCTTAGGTGGAGATCGACTTCTTGGACCATACCCCATGCTTGAAGTACCCATTGGAGGAGGAGCATGTTGCATATATGGATGATATTGATCATACACATGTTCATATGGAGGAGGTCTATAATGATGCTGCACATATGGACCACTTGGTATAGATTCATGTTGAGGAACACCATATCTATTTTGTGCATGTATACCATACTCTACAGGCATGTCATGTTCTATTGTATTGCCCCCAAATTTGACACGGGGTTTCCTTGTGTCCAAATTTTGAGCATGCCTTGGAATATCCCATTGCTCTGGTGGTTGATCCTTAGCATTGATATGTGATTGGGCATATTTTTCTCCATAAGACTTCCATAATGGTTTGCGAAGGTGAGTATCATATGTTTGACCATGTGTATGTGGGACCTCTGGTTTTTGAAGCAAAGCTGATGGTGATTCAGGTACCATATGTGGTCCTCTATTTCCTCCACTATTAGGTCTCCTTTGATCCATGTTGGAGTGAGGTTGTTGCAAAGGTTGATTTTCCATTATTTGAGACATGTCAAAATCATGAGGTATCTTGGCTCCACTTTGTGCCATCATTTGTAAAAAGTATTGTCTATCCCTCATTATTTCCTCAACCAATCGATTGAAATGGGGATTCATAATGGATTCTTCCACATCTGCTGAATGTACGGAAAAGTTGTCCACATTGTCATTATGTATAGCATTGTTGTTTATAGTGTCCATGTTCTCAACATTTGAAATGTTTCTATAGGCATCCATGTCAGGTAATGTAGTATGATCAGAATTGAAAAAGATCTCATTGTCATACTCATAAGAACTCATGTTTGCGGACTCTTGAGCCTCTTTAGTTTCTCTCCTAGATTTTTGAAGACGGGTTTCAACCATGAACTAGGTATTGACCAAGATGTGTGAGACTAGATGAAAAATGGAAAGAGTATGGAAGACCAAGAGTTGGATGAAATGTAAATGAATCTAAAGTGTACTTGCAATCTCCAAAGTGTAAGACCAAGTATGTATGTAGTAGAGTAGGTGTGACTTCCAAAGAGAGGATAGTTTCTCTTGATGAGGTAAGTTGAACTTGACTCTAAGTAAAACCAAATGAGACCCAAAGGTAAGAAACCTTGATGAGGGACCACTTAGCAAAGTGTTGTTGTATGTAGTGTGTTGACAAAGTATGATGAGGACAAGCAAGTGACCTTTTGACTCAAGTTTAGACAAGTGTGAATGTAAAGCGAAATGTGAAGCAATGATGGACTGTTTGAGACCCAAGGACAGGTTGAATGCTAGATGAAACCCTGGAGAAATGACCTAGGAAGCTCAAGAATTCCGAAATTGACTGTGTTTGTTTGCTGGACTGTAACAGTTTTTCAATTCTGGACACAGACGCGCCTGTATACTTCACAGACGTTGTTTCCTGATGCAGACGCGGCTCTGTTTAACACAGACGCGTTTCTGAGATTTTTTTTTGCAAAGTGTAATGTTGACTGTTGGAACACAGACGCGATTCTGCCCTTCACAGACGCGGTTATACAACATAGACGCTATTATGTCCGACACATACGCGTTTCTGTAAAATTTGTGCAATTTTTTCCAATCTGTGAAGTCATTTTGTTGTGACCAAATCTGACTGTTTGACTATTTTTCGTGACAAGAGGACACAGTGTTGATGAAAACTCAATGTTTGCAAGTGTCTAGACTCAAAATGACTCCAAGAAAAGTGTGTTGTTTGATGTAAAAATGTTTTGCATACACTTGAAGACACAAAAGACACAATGTTTTGTTGTTTGGTCTTGAATGTTTTGAATGTTTTTAAAATAAGTCAAGCACAATTCTTATGGCTGGCCAAGACAATAGTTGTTGATCCCACATGGGGTTTTACCCCCGAGGCTATGCTATTCAAAGCGGATACTTAGATGCTTGACCTCACTGGCTCCACCCTCGGCACTCACTTCTCGGGTCAGCCAAGCATTAGTCCCCACGAAAACTCCCCGTGGCGAACTTTGTATCTCTACTAAAAACCGTATGTGTGTGGGCCGCTACCAGAGGTCCGACCTCCTGCCCCAAAAACTAGAAGGATTTGGGCTTCTAAAACAAAAAGGTGCTAGTAAGGGCATCCGCTCGTGTGGCCATACATGCAACACTTTCAGCTTTGTAAATACAGAAGGGTCCCAGCCGGTAGGGGTTACGCCCTACAACTGATCAAATAAATTTGATCAAACGAGTTTATGGGGAGACATAGTGTCGGTATGAACTAATCAACACACGTTATTCATAGTTTTCACCATGAATACATTTGTTTATAGTGGTTCGAAAGAGGTGGGTTTTCCTCGCTACCACTTGGGTCGTTCTCTTCTCACTAGTAGTCCTAAAGACCACACGGGAAGACAGACCCTCTAAAGATTAAACAAAAAGAGCCTATTGCTCAAGACACAAAAGACAATGATTCAATTTTAGTGCACCAATTGAAGTGTTTGCTAGTCTATGAAAACAAGGCACACAATAAATATTCAAAAACCCTTGCCAAGGACCTGCAAAAAAGAGTTGTTAGTAGTTTGGATTGTTTGAAATAATCACCCCTTCCTGCAAGCACACAAGTTAGGTAAATTTTAAACCCAAAAGACTTTGTGAAAATAGGGGCCTTTGACAAAACGATTTTGCTTTCAAGACAAGCTGCACCAATTTCGTTAGCTAGATCTGAAAATGTTAGCTCAAAATAAGCCAGATCTGAAACCCTAAATGCAAAATCCGAAAAACAGAATCAGTGAAAACCCAAAATTTTGAAACTGGTGAACACAGACGCGGTTCTGTGAGACACAGACGTGGCTACAGAACATAGACGTGTCTTTTGGACACAGACGCGACTAAAATCAGCGCAGACGCGACTTTACAACACAGACGCGTTTTCTTGAACCTGCAAAAATAAAATATTGCCAAAACACAGACGCGGATCCAGATGTCATAGACGCGCCAGAAAATCAAAAACGCGATCCGAAAATACGCAGATGCGGAAATATCAAAATGCTGCCGAAAACGTCGGATCTACAACTTCACATTACAAAATCTGCAACAAGGAAGTTAAATGCAAAAGGGACAAGAGTCCCACCGGGCGTACCAAAATTTATATGGTGAAAATGGATAACAATAATAACAATATTGAAAGACTAAATGAATTCAACCACAAAACCCTAGCCTAACAATCAACAAAGATCCACCATAACATATGAAGATTACCTAAGACAATGCAAATCAAATGAAATCACAAAGATTATACCATCACATGTCCAATAGGGTTTGAATCTCCATTCTTCCTATCTCCATTGATCTTGCTTGATATATTTGCTCTCAGATTTTATGTGCACAAGAGCTCAACAAAGAACGAAATGTGGTTGCAAGTAGGATCGTAGTGTAGTCAAGTGCATAAGATCTTTCATTAGGGTTTGATAATGAAGGAAGCATCTCCTTATATAGAAGACAATATGAAATGGAGGGATAAGATTGAGAGGTGTAAAAGGAGGTCGGCTATGATTAGAGGGTAGGTAAAAGAAATAATAAAATAATGAAAGGGGTAGGTAGTGTATGAATTAAGAGATGAATGACATGTGTCATGGGTAGAAAAGACTAATGAATTAATTAAATAAATAAAGATTTATTTAATAAATAGAAGAAGTGGGATAATTAAATAAATAAGATATTTATTTAATTTTAGGAAAAGGGATAATTTAAATTAAAAAAATGTATTTATTTAAATGAGAAATAAGGCTAGAAGAGGATAAATGAATTAATTAAATAAATAAAGATTTATTTAATTAATAGAAGAATTAGGCTTAAGATAATTAAATAAATAAAATATTTATTTAATTAGCTTGGACAATTTTGGGTGTCTACAACATCCATTTAAGTAGACACGTGGTTGATAATATATTGCTTAATGTATGAGAGCAGGTTATTGATTTCCATCTGCGAAACTCTTGCAGCTGATTTGGATGCTAATGCTCTTATGCTTCGAGTCTTCTTCATGGTTGACTTGGAATAGTTTCTTGCAAGTTGATAGATACCATCCCAAGGAACCTAGGTAATGTCTCCTCTTGCCATTAAGTTCAATGCATCCAAACAATCTTCATCAACCCCTCAAAGGAAAACAAGAATTAGAGAGTCTCCTCGTAACTTATTTTGCTTAAATTGTTGCAGAGTAAAGAGGAAACATTATACATAATCTTCTAATGGTTCATCTTCCTTTTGTGTCATTCTAAAAATAGCATTTCCACACAAATCTCCTCCTTTGCAATAATCTTTGTATTTTTTCAAGAACTTTTTCATAGAATCTTAGTCAAGAACTGCATCTCTTTCTAAGCTCATAAACCATCTCAAGGCAGAGTCCTTAAGAGTTGTAGGGAATTGTTTCAACCTATGGGCATTGGTGGTGTAGTCATAACTATTACATAGGATGTCAAACTCAAAAAGGAAAGTATTAGGGTCCTTGGTAAGAAGCCGATGAAAATTTGGAAGGGTTGAAGGCGATATGTTCTTGATAACAACATTTCTCTCTTGATAGACAATGGGAAAATGGAATGTTGGAGTTTCATTATCTTGGTCATCTTCGTGGTTTGCATCTTACATTCTAGCTCTAAGTGGGGAATTATGTGGAGTGGAATTATAGGATGAATTAGAAGTGGCTCAATAGGTTGATGAAGATGGAGGTGAACAGTATTGTTGAATTTCTACCATAGTTACTTGAATGGTTTGGTTATCAATACTGGGAAGGAATCTTCCATGAGAGTCCCTCCTTCCATGCATGCAAGAAATATAACCCTTGTTCCAACACACCTATAAATGGTTAGTAAAAATTGTGGGGGTTCATTTAGAATCCAAAAGTCCTACAAACTAAAAGCAATGATTTCTATGTTTAAGAAAGCATGAAAAACTACGAGACAACCCATATAATTTCATAATTTAACACCATCCCCAACAATGACACCAAAAATGTTGAGCCTTATAGTTCCAATTGAGATTTATGACATGTTATAAGTCTTCACAACTTAGGGATAACTATCCATGTTGAGAAATCCTTCACGGTTTAAAGGTTGTGTTACTTGCCAAACTAGGGGTCATGCAACTTGAAATGAGACAAAATTGTATTTGCATTATGAATCTATCTTAGGTCGCTATCCTACATTAATTGCAAGAACTGTAGTGAAAGAAAATGGAATAAAATAACTACTGAAAAATAACTATTACTGAAATAGACATATCAAAGAAAGAGTAGGTGAAATGAAATTAAACATTATACTAAAACAATTTTGTCTAAGGTAAATAAAACAAAATAACCATTAACTACTACTAAAGAAAAACAACAATTAACTATTTCTTGCACTATCTAATTTGGCTCAGTTATAGCTACTACATGAAAATAGAGAATGATAGAAGCATGAACTAAATTGGATTCAAGATCTATCTAAACTAAATGCATGGAATGAAAGTAATTAAACTAAGATTAGCTTTACAGAGATAGGAAAATGTCGGACGTGGCAGTCAAAAAGTTTCCTAGAAGTGACAAGGAAAGGAAGAGATTGGCAAAAGTGGACGAGAGCATCTATGATACAAGTAAAATCAAAACTATTTGGCATTTTGTGCTTTTTGTTCTCATGAAATATATAATCCTAGATGGTAGATATACTAGGGCTTTTGGGCACCATTTCATTTTGTTGAATCACTTTAGGCATAAGGTGCAGATCTCCTTTCCTTTCTTTTTGCTTGCCTCTATCAATGCCAGCATCAAAGATCATAGGAAGAACAAGAAAAAACCCATCCTTCATGTGGGCCTATTATTTTTTATTCATGAGCATATCAATACTCTTCCCTCTCTGTCTACCAGATTTCTTGACCCTTCATATGAGATCAAGGATGAAGAGTCTATTGGCCTCTCTTCTAATGAGGATGAGTGGAACACTGAGATGGAGGACAACGACTCTAAGTTGGAAACCATCCTGAAGCAAGGCCAAAGGGCTAAGAGGAGTAGAGCGCCCCCTATTTCCATATCTGATTTTGAGTCTTTGCCTTTCCATAATACTATTCTGGATAAGTCAGAGCCTACCTTAAACAGGATTGATAGATCCCCCTTTCCTAATGATCTCAATATTAACTCCCCTTATCTAAACATGGACAAAGAAAACCCTAATGATGTCTTGGCCATTGCGCGTGATTTTGTTGTGGATAATTTCATAATTTTTAAGTGGGTTTTCCATAAAATTAAGGAAATTAATGTAAAACTTTGAGCTATGACCAATAAGCGAGACAACCAAGGTGCAGAATAGTGGAGTGTTGAGCAAAGGAAATCAATTGTTGAATCTATGCAGAAGACGAAGAACACAATGAATGACCTTAAGAAATATTATGACAACAAAATTCCAAATTTGGAAGAGAAATTAAAGAAATAATATAATGGTAGATTGAAATAAATGGAAAGCAAGTTCCAAAAAGTTAATGATAACCTCATCTCCTAGGTAACTTCCAGTCACAAAGTTGTGAAGAATTCTATAAATATTATAAACACAATGGTTGAAAAACTGGAAAACCTCCATTAGGAAGGGATTATACTTGATGTGGAATCCATAGAGAAGAAATAGGATGATACTTCTAGGCCCTCCAAGAGGACTAGAGCCAATATGAAAAAAGAAATCTCCTAATCAAGAAATACAAGAATTGAAGAAGATAGCCCTCAACATGACACAACTAGAAGTTGAGGCCCTTAAAAAATTGAGCTAGGTTTTCCTTTTTGCTGTCGTCTTTGTGGTTTTTGGTTTTTTCCTGGTCTTTTGTTGTCTTTTGGCTACTTTTAAAAATGGTTATATCTTTAAGTAACATATTGCAATAGATCTTTGTTAAAGGGTTTTGGGTCCCTTCAAAACCTATTTGTTCCTTAATCAAAAACTAAGAGTAGCTTTACCTCAAGTGGGTCCTCTTGGATAAGTAATTGTTATGAAGTTACAAAATCATACAACTATTTTAGAAATCCATTATATTTATTCACTACAGGTACACATGCTTTATTTGCAAAACAAAGATACTACAACAATGACAACGTTGTTACCTTTTTAAGTTGTATTTGAATTTATTTATACTCTCAAACCTATGCCTAATTCTTCTAACTAAGTTCCGCTCAATTCCCAAATCTAGGGAGATGTTTATTAAATAGATAAAGAAACCATAAATTGAGAAACAATCCTATTAGGACTAAAATTCCTAACAACCATCAAGACATAAATGTCCACTCAAATCAGTTCAACAGATTACTAAATAGCACGACTTCAAGTGGTTAAGATCATTATTAAAGATGTCCACATGCGAGTGTCACCCTTGGATACCTTGGTCCACTTGGAATAGAATTTGACTCAATCAATGTTGGTTATGTCTTTGGAAGTAGGAGTTAACACAGGGTTTGGCTACAAGAATAATTGCTTCTAGTCCAAGTGATGTGTTGTACAATTAGGTCAGTACATACAACATTGCGAATTATAAAAATCAACCATTCCCATCCATAACATTCACAATTCCAAGCATATATGTATTATAAGATCCATTAATCAAACATATTAAGAGTGCATGGATAAAGGCTTAATAGTATGATAAGTCAAACCATGACTAAGGTTTGCAATATTTATGCTATGAAATTTAACTAGATTCTTTAATGCAGCTTATGAAAAATGGAAAGAATAAGGAGCTATCCCCTTCCACAAATATTTTAGTCTCATGAATAAAGAAAACATCTAGGCAATTAGTATGAATCAATTATGGAATAGCCTTTTGTCTATGGATTCTATTCATAACCCTTGAAAGAACTATCATCTTAGAGCGAGAGACAAAATGGGAATCAATGGTTTTAACCAATCTTGATTCCACCAATGCCTCACCAATTAATTTTACTTTCTCCTTATATTTCTTTTGACCCACCTTAGAGGATTGATCCAACACTCCATTATGAGGGATCTTTACTACAATCCTAAAACAGTGGAGTTCCACCATTTTTTTCCAACACTCAGAATGTGCTTCTCTACAAGAGTACTTAGATCAATCAAGGTTATCCATCCTCGAGATCTTTCAACCCAGTAGTCTCTAACTCTCTATAATCCTAAGGAGGTTTATCTATATTCATAAGTGCAATTTCAAGACCATCTTGAATCAAGTTATGACTATTGAACTCTCTATCTAATTCAAAATGGAGAGCCAACTCTAGATTATAGCTTAACTAGAATCCCAAAGAGTCAAACCCAAAACGTGGCTTAGCTGGAATCCCCTCATCCCAACCCAAATCATCCAAAATATCTAACCCATTAAATATTCCATTACTAAGCCTATCCCTAAATGTTCCTTTTCAACCTCTACTCTTATCATGAGGCTTCACAAGAATGAAACCCTCCTTGACAGCTACTCCTTACATAGGGGCTTTCCCTTTATCAATTATAGTAGGAGGACGAGGATGAGATGGCATCTTATTAGATCAGGCCCATGTTTGGCTCTACAACATTTTCTTTGAAAATGTCCATATTCATGACATACTTGACACTGAAAAAGGAGAGGTTCATAATCAAACTATTGAGCCCAAGAAGAAGAACCAAGATAAATTTCCACAAAATCTAGTAGTGGAAATTTTAAATCCATTTCAACACATATCTAGACATAAGATATTACCTTCTTATCTTTTTTTATTGAAATGACCTATTGGTTTCCCAAGCAAGAGAGCAATCATATGAAACATGTCATGGTTTGATGAAAAGGCCAACTTGATTTTAAATGTAAGGCCCTCCCTCAAAGGTCTTGTTTCTTTCTGTCAGGAATGAAATGACTACCATAAAATGATTGCTAGACATCAAAACTATCTCCATATCTCCCTTAGGGTTCCAAGTCTAGTGAGCCCATGATTTCTGAAATGGGATTGAAAACTAAATCCACATAAACTTACATATGAGTGCATGATTGCTTAGATAATTGACATATTCTACAATATAATCTAGTTCAAAAACCAAAACCGACTGATCCAAGCTCCTTTCCAGGTAACCATTCACTTCCAAAATCTCAAGCCTTTCATTCAATGAAAAAACCTCACCATTTCAAACTTTGTGTAGAATCTCAATGGCTTTTGCATGCAAGGAATAAGACAAATATTTCCTCACAGATGATCATGCTTGGAATGAAAGTAAAATACTAAAGATTCAAAGGAAAAACCCCCCAAACCAACATAAAAACCTTTAAAATAGCACAAAAATCCTTATCACCCCCATGATCAATAAACCAACCCAAAAACCCACCAAAACCACCCGAACTACACCAAAAAAACCCCACCAGCTACAATACTCACCAATGATAACCCACACCCACCCTAAATAACATGAAAAAACCCTCACACCCTTGTGGCTAACAACCAAAAACACATAATAGAGTTGCTACGGTTGAGGATTCCTAGCACACACCCTCCTAGCACTTGTGCACAACTCCATCCACATTCCCCAGTTCTGCCTTATTGTGGTTGAGAATAATTTGATGAGATTAATTAATAAATAAAAAGTTAATTGATTAATGTGGATGAGAGGAAATGAATGAATTAAATAATTAAAAAAAATTTAATTAAAAAAGACGAAAAGGGATAATTTGATTAATAATGTTAATTATATTAACTTAGAAATTATTTATTTAATTTATTAGGCACTCAGTGACAAAGTGTTATGGTAATGTTGTATGTGTACTAGGTGATAGGATGATTAAGTGAATTAGATGAAACTAGGACCTAGGTGATGATTAGATGAATTGGGTGATATGGTTGGAATTGATGTTTTTAGATGTCTACATTTTGTCTCTCTTTGAGACAATGTTTGAAGTAGAGGTGTTTCAAACAGAAGAAAAACTTAATTGTCATGAAATAATTGAGATATGAAAAAATGATGGTATGCCCCAGTCATGGGATGAGGGAATGATGCGATGATGATGAGGGTTTGATGAGACGATTATGAGGGTTTGATAAGATGATAGTGCCCCCTCAGCAAGGAATGCTAAAAAAAAGTGGCATGAGTGAGCTCCTAAATGATGAATGATGAAAGTATCAATGATGGAAGAATATGAGTGGATGAAATGAAGGTAATGAATGCTTTATCATGTTGACATGTGGGGAGAAACACTTTTGATATATAAAATGGATATTATGAGCCAACATATAATGAACCAAGATGACTTTGTATACTTTGGATGGACTTTGACTATGCAAACAAAAAAGGATTATCCTTGTCATAGCCGACAAAAAAACTTGTCAAAATATGTGAGGAAGTTAAGACTTATAGTGTGATAATCCTAGTGCACAAAAGGTATTGTTTTATTAGATGTAAAGGAAGATTTTTTATGCTAGAATCCATTCGAACACACACAAAGAACATATTTTCCATGGCAATGTTATAGAAACATCCCACAAATGACATACAAAAAAATGACCATGCCCCCATTCTTTGACTTTCAAAGCACACCAAGATATAAAAATATTGATGCAGTCTTGAGTAAGCATTCTAATGAGACAACAAAGATAAATAAAAAATAAAAAAATTGACCAAGAAAACAAATTAATAGCCATCAAATCTCTTGCCAAAAGATATGTGCTCATGTTGGATATTGCCCATTGTAGGAAGGATATATCCATTAAGGCATGGATAGTTTGGATTAAAAAATCAAGTTGGTTAGCAAACAAATATGTAGGTTGTAGGAATGTTTCAATAGTATTAATTTTCTTGCAAATTTCGTGAAAGTTTCTTGTCCTCATTTTTGTTTTCAAAAATATGGACTATAACATAGAATTTTTTGTCAAAAAATGAAAATTTTACTCTATGACACACTTCTTTATGTAGAATTTTACTCTACCCCTAGACTGGACTAATCATTAGTCTATCCTTGAACCACACTTTGAATTTCATCGCGTTTCGAGTTCATTTGCTTTGTTTTTCTTTCAATTTCGGGTTTTTTCTTCTTGACTGCAGGTGGGAAATTTTCCTTGGCTTGCAAGTTTTATTTTTACTTTGTTTTAGTGTTGTAGGAAATTTTTAAGTCAATTACAAGTGCACTTTATGTAATTTTTAAACTTGTAACTTACTCTTTATTTCCCCCTTGTTCCTTTTTATCTTTTAAGTCATTGTACGAACGTTTTGAACATATTACAAGTGAACTTTAAATTATAAAGTTAAAATAAAACTTGTAATTTATTTAAAAAGTTTCACTTAAGTGATTTTAAGTTATGGTAGGGGTTTTTCTCCTCCATTGCAAGTTTTATAAAGTCACTTTAAGTTGTAATAGGAATTTTGTTTCTCTATTACAAGTTTTCTTTTTAAGTTATTTTTTGACTTGTTAAAGGAATTTTATTTTCCCTTTACTAGTCTTTTGTTGAGTTGTTTAAAACTTGTAAAGGGAGTTTTATTTCCCTTTTACATGTATTTTAAACTTGTTTATTTCTCTCACAAACCCAATTTTGCCTTAATGCATGAAAAGTGAACATTTTTAAACTCGCAAATAGGGTTTATAAACCCGGTTTTATGTTCTTTGTAGTTTTAAACTTGTTGCTCTTCCCCAAGAACCCGACCAGCTATAGAAGTTGGATTTGTTGAAAGATTCCAACAATTTTTGTGGAGAAATTCAAGAAGAAGGAAGGTGTTTTGATTCCTAACCTATTCTCATGCATCTTGAAATTATTTTTATGCCATTTGGAAGACGTTTTGTTGATTTAATGACATTCAAACAAAAAAACGCGTGTTTCATGAAATGCCACAATTTACTTCATGAAGTGCCATGAATCTTGATTCTCCTAAGTCATTTTGGCTTGTCTTGCTTAGGCATGAAGATTGGAAGCTCCGTTTGACCGATTCCTCATACATTTGTTGGACGTTTTGCTACATATGGCATTTTCTTAAAAACGTGGCTAGGGTTTTAATCTTTTTCTTTGTCTATTTAAAGAGATTCAATCTTTTCTTTCAATGATTGCTTCTTGTTCTTGGATGGATGTTTTGTTGATCAAGGTATAATTTTTTTTCTTGTTCTTCATTTTCTTTCTCTTGTTTAGTTTGTTTTAGTTTTATTGATCAAGTTGTATATATGTTAGTTTTGTTTTGCTCTTACCTAAAATCGGTTTTTGTGAGAGATTTTCCCCTTTGTTCCAAGTTTGCAAAGCAATTTGCAAATTGCATTGTCTTTCCCCATTTTCCCTCTTTGCTTGCATTCGGGATTTAAAAACCCGATTGCAAGTGAGATGAAAATATTTGATCTACCCATTTGGTTGAAAAATCTTAACCATCTTTTGTTGAAATTCCAAGTTTCAAAGTTGGAAGATGCTCATCCTTTCAAAATCGAGTTTTTAAAACTTGATTACAAGTTGAAAGTTCTTCCCATTTTTATAAAGATGATCTTCCCAAAACCTTTTCATTTTCACTCATATTCATTGCAATCATGAGTACATACTATTCCCACCATTTCCTACATGTCAAAATCTCATTTTTCACTCACTTCTTCATTTTCCTTTTTACAAGTATACTTGCATTCGAGTTTCAAAAGCCTGATTGCACGTTTGTTCTTCCTCACTTGTAAAACGTTCCCCAAGATCCGAAATTGGTCAAAAGCCAAGTTCCAAGCATCCCTATTTATTTCAAATCTTCCTCTCACAAATTTGTTAAGTGCAAGAGTTGGAATTTTTCCCATTTGAAGAGGAAAGATGATAGTTGGAGCTGATCTTGATGTTGCTTTGACACTTTTAAGTCTTCATTGCAACATACTAGGTTGTTCTTCAATGTCAGATTTACCATCATCTTCCCCTCCAAATAAGATGAAATGCAAATTTGATAAGTACCAGAATGAGGTCTCCCCTTCACAAGTTTTCTCTCCTATGGATCATTTCAAGGATACTGAAATAGGGCATGTTGACATGTCAGATTTCATCAAAAGGGTGGAGGATCCAAAGGATAGGAATATCCAGTGATTGTTGGACAACCATATTCACCATGCTTCTTCTTTTTCATTAGCTTCCCTAGAACCTGAGTTCGTTCTTGCTTGTGCTCACCATTTTGACAAGGAGACAAGGACCATCAAGAATGATGATGGAGAAGCCATAATCCATCTTGATGCGAACACCATTGAGAAAGTTTTTCAGAATCCCATATGTTGCCCTATACATGGAGATTTCCAAAAGTAGTGCAGCTAATTATTATGCCAAAAGGGAAAAGGATTGCAAGCACCACATTAATAGGTGGATTCATGAACCACGAGTAGCTATCACAAGGTGGGCCAAGTTGCATTGTTGTGATTTCAATTGGGAAATCAGAGACATCATCACTCTCCTTAGCGGGATGTTGGGTTTGGAACATTCTAATGTTTTTGAACCCTGGATGTATCAATTTATCATGTTCATAAGGCAGTCCCATCACATCTCTTGGGGAAAAGTAATTAGTGATGCTTGTGTGAACAACTTGCAACAGTTCCTACCACTATGAAGTTCTATATAAACTCATATCTTGTGTATATAGCAACATGACTTAGGCATTTCCCTGGTCTTTCTACCAAGGGTGATCGCTCGCTTATACATGTGTGGGAGTACTATGATCAGTTGCCCTTGAGGCCCAGTAGATTGCATTACAAGAGGGTCCAGGATGCTTTCTTTGGTCACTACATGTGTCAGTTTGACAAGACATTGAGAAATAAAAGAGTGTCAAACGAAGCACGGGAGAAGGTGAATGAGTATGGTTGTTTGTTCCTTCAGTTCTTAACTTTCACATACATGAGAGTTGGATGTTACAATGGGTATCCTTACATGCTTTCTATATACCCAACCGATAAGATTATTCTTATGGAGTTGGGAAGACATATCATGGTTGTTCATACATATCAATCGGTCAAGTATAAGGTTGGAATGGGAATCTCTTCAACTAACCCATTGAAGATTGGCTGATATTCCCTCATCACATCTACCAAAGCCAAGTCCATGGAGACCAAGTTGTGGGAGATCAAACTTAAAAGGTTCAAGTCAAGGGCAGATTTTGACTATCGAGGCATGAAAGAAAGGATCAAAAAATCCTCTATACATGTGCATCGGATAGAAGACATTTGGGCTGATCTTCGTATAGAAAAGGAGGTTCGTAAGATAGACTTTTGCAGGCTCACCCTTGAGAATATTATTGATTTGAACCTGGTGGACATTCCGCAAGGAATGATTGATGATGGGAATGTGCTTGATCTGGAGTATGTTTCACAAAGAGTTGATGAAGCCCCACTCTCATTAATTCAGCGGTCACACAAATAATGCACATTCATTCTTGAGAGATTCCAACCTATCCTTGCTAACCCCAACACTTGGCTCAAAGGCAATGATGTTAAACTTATCAAGATCAAAATTGGTAAGGAAGATGACTCTACAGGACTCCTTGGTCGCAGGTCCGAGATTTAGATAGATAACAAGGAAGGTGCATCATCTTCAGGCACTAGAATTAAGTTGTGGGTGAGTTGGGAAATGGTACTTCCTCCTGAGGAGATGACAATACGTGGGAAGGAGAAATCCAAGCTTCATATTCATGTGATTGATTCTGAAAATCCAGAGGAAGAACAACAGTCAAATGCTCCTCCTAAGTCACCATCTTTGGAGTCACCTCATGAGGTTCCTTCCTCAATCCCCATGGAGCTAACTTTATCTTCTCCTAACATAGATGTGGATTCTTCTTCCATTATTCATGATGTTCCCATAGTAGTGGATGAGTCTCCTTAGAATGCCATTCCCATTTTAGCAGTTGAGCCACCTCTTGGTCATCAACAACAGAGTTTGCTGGAAATCTTCGAGGATACTCCTGCATTTATTCATTTGTCAAAAATTGATACCTCTAATTATGGCTTTGAGGAGTTTATGAGACAATCCCCATGTCCTTTGGTTACCGAGTAAGTCGTGGTTGCCATCCAGATAGATACTTCCCCTAGGATGACCACAGTTGTTCAAATAGAAACTTCTTCTCCTTTGCTTTCAGCTGCTACTGAAGGAGAGCTAATGGTTTTACCTCCATGGCTCAGTTCTTTCACTCCCAAGAGAAAGAAGCAAGAAATTTCTCCTAATGTCTTTGATTATCAACATCTTAAGCAATCCAGGCCCAAGGTTGCTAAAAGAGCCAAGACAATCTCAAGGGTAATAGTTGACAACAACAAGACGAAGGTGGCTGAAATTGTTGAACCTCTTCTAGACAAGCCACATGAGGAGATGCAAGTTGCTAATTACAGGATCACAAGGGTAGAGTTGGGTAAGAAAACACATGAAGTAGTCAAGCATGATGCCCAATATTCTGTAGCTTCACTAGTACAGTGATATGATGAGCTTCTAGCCAAGAAGGACAAGCTAGAAGAGGAGAATAGGCAACTTGTTGCAGCTGTTCAAAAGATCACTAAATCCGCTAGTGAAGGGATCCATCCTTCAAGTTCTTCCAGTCCACAAGAATCAATTCAAGGAGTTGAGAGAGCTGCTCAAAAGGTACAAGCATTGGAATCTTGGGTAGATCATCTTCATGATTTATGTGCACAGGGCTTGAAGGAGGTTTTTAAAATGATGGTCAAATTGAAGACCATTGAGGAACAATTGAACCAGGTTTCTGACACTTTCAAACAGAAATTGGAAAAGGTGGAAGATAGCTTGACAACATGGCTCAAGATTCCTCAACAAAAGTTGAGTGTTCTTCTAGAACATCAGGTTATTCCTTCGAGGGTTGTGTATCTAAAATACAAGGAGCTATTGGAGAACAAAGCCCTTGTTCTCAAGTCACTTGTTGAAGACATTGATGATGCCATGAGACTGCGAGTGGAAGTATTTCAGGATATTGTTTATCATTGTGAGAAAGCTTCTTGTAATATCATGGATCATAATGGTGAGTTATTATCAGAAGAAAGGGTTCTCTCAGATCTACAGTTCAAGATTCGTCATGAATGGAAGAGTGAACCATTTTCAGTTGCATCTATTCAAGCTTTGGTTACATACCAAGTCTTCTTATAATAAATTCTGTCTTCCTTTGAGAAGAACAATGCCACAATCCTTCATTGCAACGATGCTATTGTGAAAACCATGATCATGGCAAAGAATACCCATGAACCGAATCCTGATGAGTTGCAAATGATCATCCAGAAGTTTGAAGGATTCATGTCTACACATGCTGCAACCTAAGTGTTTTTCAACACTTAGTTGCATTTTCAAAATTGTAATCTCTTAGTTGTAGTTTCTCTTTTGACATGTTTACTTGTAAAAAAATTTTGTAAATTGCAAGTCAAGTCATTACTTGCACTTTTGTAATTATAAGTAGACGAGTTACAAGTCAATTTAGAATAGGACTTGTAACTTTGAATAAGTCATAGTTAGTTATTGAATAAGTCTTGGCGGTTGAGAGAATTTCTCAAGTTAGTTTGGATCCTCCCACCTTTTTATCAAGACTCCTCTCCCATAAATACTTGAGGGGGTCTATTGTAATTTTTATCTTTTTGAAAGCAAGCAAAAACTCTGCCAAATTTGCAACAAAGAAGTCTTTGAGATTTAATGTGTAAATTGAAGAATTGAAAGAAATAGAAGAAGATTACTCAAGATATTTCAATCTTTGTGCTACATTCTTGAGTTTGTGTTCCATATTATCTTTATTGCAAGTGTTTCTTGGAGAGCATAATCGAATTTGATTTGAAGTCTTTGTGCTGCAAGTATTGGAGGCTAATATATATTAGAGTAAATATTCTCTTGGAAAGAGTTGTAAGTCTTTGTGCTCACACTTATTATTGAGAGAGAGATTAGAAATAGATTTTATGATAAGAAATAGTTGTGAGTCTTTGATCTCATACTAGTTCTTATTGTTTTGTGTAGAAGGGAATAAGATATTTCAGACTTTGTGCTGCTATAATTTGTTTTTAATATCATTAGCATAGAAAAGGGTAGATAAGACTTCATATATTCAAGTCTTTGAGCTTGATATTTTTGTCTCGTCTTGAAGGAAGTGACGGAAGTCTTTGAGCTTTCAAAAAACTTCATTTCCTTTCTCTCATCTTATTTCAAAAGGTTATCATTGTCGTTCTAAATTAACTTGCTATCACTTTTTTGTGAAGAGAAAAGGATATTGGCTTTCTTGAAGAAAGAAGAAAGACTGTTGTCTCATCCCATTTAGTTTTAGATTATACATAGATAGGGGGAGCCTTCCCTTAATTAGGAGAGTTTTACTCATGCACTGTGGTTGAAACCACAATTTTGTATATTTCCCCAAGTGAACAAAATTTTCAACCAACAAAGTTATTATGTGACTAGCGATATGATTTTATAATGTATTTAGGTGGATGGAGATGCTAACATGTGTAGCACATCCCTTTAATTAATTATATTATCTCACATAAATAATTTGTGTAGCTAATTATATCAAGAGTTCAATGGGCATTCATTAGGGTTTATCCTTTCATTGTATTATTAAGAGTATGTATATGTAAAGTAAGTTGATCATTATTGTATGATGTGTGTGAAATATTATCTACAATGTGTAGTGACTTCTTCCTCAAGGAGCATTGTATGGTGTCAGCCTACCTCAAGGGTTTTACTCTATTTTTACATATATTGGATATTGTGGAATATTGGCCCACAAGTTACATATCTTATGTTGTGTGAGATATAACATCTGCATTATATTATTTCAATTATTATGTAGATCTTATCAACATAATATGAAAGCTAAAATTGTGTCAAAAGTGGGTAAAACCCTATGTTTTGAAGATTTGCCTATATCTAACAAATGACTATGAATCTTTCAACCTTTTTTTTGTCGAAATGTGGGGATCGTATGAAGAAGCTACAAACCGAAAATTGGGTTTTTATGATCAATATTTTGTGAGTTATTGCAATTTAATAA
Organism: Cryptomeria japonica; assembly: GCF_030272615.1. Taxonomy (NCBI): domain Eukaryota; kingdom Viridiplantae; phylum Streptophyta; class Pinopsida; order Cupressales; family Cupressaceae; genus Cryptomeria; species Cryptomeria japonica. Next base: position 467,975,771 of record NC_081413.1, on the reverse strand, counting down.
CTTTCATAAATTTTCTTTCCAGGTCACGAATCAAGAAAAATGTCATTAAATTTTACATTTCTAGAAAGACCATGAAATTCATCAGGGTCCGATTAATTTCATTTTTTTCATTTGAGGTAAATACACCATGTTTTGATTTAATCAAAGTTGGGTCTATTGGATTTGATGGAATGGCAATCTACTAATAGCATTTTTTTCTTGAACCCTATTTTCAATGGATTTTACTATTTTTTATGGAAGTCGAGATGTATTAGAATGGTGGCAAAAATATAAAATATCTCATGGCCAACATATACTATGGAAATATTGGTTTTTTATGTTTATGAGGTAAAGTTGAGGAATTATATGTACCATTATATAAGGGTATTTCCTCTTTGGATGAACTAGAACAAGTTTTTATAGATAGATGATGGTCTCCAAAATAAGAAGAGGAAGAAGTCGAGCAATAAAATGAATAAGGGGAAGACGAGGAGGAGGAGAAAGAGAATGCAAACAAAGAAAAGGATGAGATTGAAGATAAAGAAGAAAAGGAAAAAGAGGGTGAAGAAAATGAAGACGATGAGTCTAGGAGGAAGAAAAAGAAGATGGAGAAGGAGAAGGAGAAGACTTGGAAGAAGAAGGAGATGATACAGGTACATAAACTTTAGCTCCAAGAAAGGAAGATTCAATCCTTCAATTTCATGTATGCATTCAAAAGGAAAAGGTTGTTATCTTTATAAACCCTAGCAAGAATCATAACTTCATCAATATGCATTTAGCAAATAAGTTATATGTTCAAGCAAAGAAAATAAAGAAAAGTCAACTATTAGGTATGAATATTCAATTTTTTGAAGATTTAAATTTCTCTATGAGTAAACATGTTGCATTCAAACTCTGTGCTTTGGATATGTTTAGGTTAGATTTTATTCTTGGTTATCCTTGGTTAGAATCTTTGGAAATAATAAAGATCAATGTGAAAAATAAGTTCATGAAGCTTTGGTATAGAAGAAAAAAAATGCATTACATGATATTACACATATATGAGTTCAAAGGAAAGTCAAGGAAGAGAAAGTGCAAGAATCTCATGAAGATGGCCACAATGAATTAGAGGAAAAACATGAGCATCAATAGGTTCATAAAAATGAAGAGAAAATTAATTCTACTAAAGAATCATTAAAACAAGTAGTAAAAAATAAAGAAGAATGAGAGAAGGTTCCAGTGACAACAAAAGGTATAGTATATAAGCCTCTACATCACTGTGAGAGGCAATAATTATAGATGAATGATAGTACGAGAAATAAACAATCCAATTATTATGGACCTACATGGTGTTGGTTATTCTAACTAATTGTCCTAGAACACCTATGAATTAACCAATATTTCAATTTGCAAGTTCTAAGATTAGTGGCCAATGAACAAAATTCAACTATTTATTGATATCCTCTACACTTTAGGCTTTGCAGAATTAAGATGGGTCTCCCTATACAATGCCTAAAAAAATCATTCTAATTATGTATAGACATTGTTTTCATAATAAATTACTTCCAATGAAAATATACAAGGAAAGTTTGATCAACTTCAAATCTAGTTACATTCTTGGTTTATCAACATTATATCAACAATTGGAAGCAGATTTTGAACTAAACCTACTCCTATAAACATGAAATTAACTGCCAAACAATGTCAAAATCTAATCAAGAAATTAAAAGGTATTTTGATTTTGAATGTTTTTGAACATGAAATTAACTTCTAAAAATGATTTGTGCCTAAATCCATGGTAAATGGAGTTCAGATGCAAATAAGAAACATAGACTCAAAACTAAACACCAACTATGTCTACTGGCTCAAATCAAAATTTCAAAACCCATGCAAATGATCTTAAATTACCTTTATAGAAACAAGGGATCCAAGCAAGCTTCATACCAATGCACACATGTCACATTTTCATTTGAAAATTTTTAACAACTGAATAATATGCCTAAATGCATCTTTGAGAACCATGTGAGACAAAAAAGAGCACCACCTGAAGGAACCAAAGGAAGATTGAAACCGCATGGGAATCACGAACTTTGAGGTTGATTTTGAATAATTATTAACTGAAATGGTTGGAGAAAAGTATCATCTTGAAGCTTTGAAGCATGAATTTTAATGATGAGTCATCTAGCTCCCATCAACTATTGGATAATGTGGAGAGTCTTCAAATTGAAAATTTTCAAGAGAATAAAACAAAGAAACAAATTGATTTGCAAACCAAGGCACTGAAACCTAATGATCGATTAATCTACACATCAACATACATTCAACCCCATTTAATAATTGTAAGGTAATCATGATCATATCGTGGATCTAGAAAGGTCCTTATTTAGATGAATGAAATATGGTTGAAGTTCTAGTCATTCCTATCCTACCATGAAGTGCTTTCTCTAATCATGAATAACACAATAATCCTCTTGCCATTGTGCTATGAAAATTTTTGATAGCCATTTGTATCCCTATAATTACTACACACGAGCTGAAATTTCTCTACATTTGTTATCTAGTATAGCTCTAGTATCCATTATAAATTTTCCATATCTAATATTAGTCACAATAATTTTGTCTAGGACAACATTGTATGTTGTCATATGCAATTTCTTACCATCATCAATTGCTAGTAGAATTATAGGCACTTTCGCATTAAATTCCTCTTTTCACTTCTCTAAAATTTTCATTATATTCTGCATATTGAATAGGGCAAGAATTGACCAATGTTTGCTTGATCACTTTAAAAAGACAAAATGATCCCACCGAAAGGGATCAACTAACATAACATATCATTAAAAACCCAGAACAGACAGCGAAAGGAAAGCACAGAGACAACAAAAAGACAGAACCTAGGACACCAACAGAGACCTAAATACTATTCATAATTTCCTCAGCATGAATAACCATTTGTTTTATGCTGTTCGTTGAGGTCTTCAGTTCCTCCAACTCACGACCTTTGATGTCGCCCTTGATCTTTGTGTTGGCTCTGGTCCTCCTTTCATGATCCTTCTTTTCCAACTACTCTTTATCACCATCCTTCTCAGCATTGTTCTCAAACCTGTTGATAAGGATGTTCATGTTGTCCACCAACTATTTGAGGATTTGGAAATTTTGGTCTGCAATCTTCTTGACGTTGAGTTCCAACCTGTCAATTCTGCTACCAAAGTCATTCATTTTATTTGCCATTTCCTTTCTATCTCCAATCTCATTGACCTTTTTTTTTTCGTGGCTATGATTTTTCCAACCATACATTCAATAGCTTTCGCATTATGCAGAACGACAACCAATTCTTTAACATGTTCAGCCAGAGGCTTATCACCAATCGTAACTCTTGCAATAGCCTGCGTATCTTTTTTCAAACTATTGATATCCTTCACCATGGTAGCGATGGTCTCATAGAAGGCTTTAACAGTATCATTGTCACCACTACCACTTGTATCCCCTTTATCCTCCTTTTGCAGACTTGTGGTATTCATGACCTCAATATTGCCCATCACCGGGTTACCCTCCCCTTCTTTATCCTGACCCTCAACCTTCTTGTTTTCTTCAGTCTCCTCCTCAGAATCAACCAGAATGTGGTTGATGTTTGAATTGTTACCCTTTTTAGTATTCTTCCTCTGAGTCTGCCTTCCAGTAGCTTTCCCTTTCTTTTTTTTAACAATTTTTTTCTCAAAGGATTTGGTTTCAGAATCTGACATTTCTGATTCCACGATAATCCTTCTCTTCTTGGCCCTATTCTTCCCTTTTTTGCTAGTTTCCTCTGATTCTCCCTTGGTCTCCGATTCAAAGTTAAATCCACTAGCTTCACTCTCCATTGTCTCATCTCTTGTATTTTTGCCTTTAATAGGCTTTTCAATGCACTTCCCCTTAAGCATTTTATAAACCAGGGCCATAAGCCCCTGGTGGAGGGCATGGTCGCCTTTAGGGTCCTTCTGAACCTCCTTTATAGTATGATCCATTAAGCATGCTAGGTAATAGGGTAGGCTCACCTTTTCCCCATCACGAAAGTGGTTGAGCAAAACAAAGTGATGCCCGTAGGCTCTGGTAAACCTACCATCTAAGGTAATGTATGCAATAGAAGCGAATAAAACAAACCTCCATGGCCTGCAAATTCTCTTCGGAGCATGGTAGGAGTTGTCGATTTTAATCATCTTTCTCCTCTCTTCGTCTATGAAAGGAAACTTATCTGCTGCTTTATTTGATATGCCTCGGTCCCTATAAAATTTCATTCCCTCAGTAGTCATTCCCATGGCCTCGACAACGATCTCTTCATCAACATTCATCATTTGGGATCCGATAAGGATTTTGCTATTTTTCTAGTTCTTGATGAAATAGCTAGTGATTGTGAGGTCTTTCCCACTTAGCCGCTCCATGAAAACATTCAGACCCCCGTGCTGAAGGATATCCCAAACTTCTTTGTTCTTTCTCCAGTTAGAGCAGGAAGTAGGTTTGAGTCTTTTCTTATTACCTCCCATTTTTCCAGCACCTTCCTTGCAATTCCTTCTCTCAATTTGATAACCTCTCCTCTGGTTTCTGTGGTTACTCTGTAAGAACGCCTGGAATCCATGCCAGGTAATAATGATAAGACACCTATATAAATGCTCATTATCTTCAATAAAACCCTATATCGAAAAAGGCGGAAGGGGCATTAGAAATAATGATTAAAGGTACCACGTTGCCTTGTCTGGCTCCGATCCTGATTAAGCAAGGATTTCATATCACTTGCAATCTCCATTTTAGCATAATTAGTAATGATGTCTCTCGATTGGCAAGCCAGGTTGGCTTCCCAATCAGCGCAGGAGTTGGCCTCCCTATACACGTGTAAAAACACACATTTCAAATTCTTTGCTGATTTTCCTAGTTGCTTTTATAGCATTACTAATTGACCAAGAAGGTGGGATTTTTATATTTAAACAATTGATTATGTTTAAAAAGTCTCCTTCACACCAAAATTTAGTGCATTTAGCTTCCTTGGCAAGGATCATCCCATGGCAAGCCGCCATGGCTTCGACAACATGATTAGTCTGATTTCCTATGGGAATACATTTTATGATTTTGCATATTCCCCATTCATCCCTTAGGATCACTCCACATCTTGCAACACTCGGGTTACCCTTTGAGGCCCCATCAAAATTGATTTTCACCCATCCCTTGGGCAGACTGATCATATCACACCCTCTCTATGGTTGATTTGAAAGCTCTCTTGACCCTTTAATCTCCACTTTTTGTAGATAAATTGATCATCCTTATCTTGAGGATTATCAATATCACCTATGATATTCATTTTTTCCACTATACTTCTTCTTATTTTTTCAAACACAATTTTAGCCTTAGTAGTCTTTTCTCTGAAAACTCTATCATTTCTCTCTTTCCATATGCCACAACACATGTGAGGTAAAGAAATTTTCCATAATAAGGTTGTGGATTTATTTCTTGAAGGATGATGCCAAGAATTGAAAATCTCCTGAATTGACTTGGGGAAACCCCAACTGACTTTGAAGTGATCCAGACAACTTCCCCAGACATCAGCAGAGAAAGGGCAATGAGAGAGCATATGATTTATAGTCTCCTCATTGCTTACAAAGAATACAAAAACTAGGCATAATAATACCTCTTTTTCTGATATTCTCAGTAGTAAGAATTTTATCTTGAAGGGTTGTCCAGAAGAAAATATTTATCTTAGGGGTGAGGCCTTTCACCCATGCTTTAGCCCAGCATGGGCTTTCCATGTTGTAGAACTGTTGATGATACAAAGAAGCCACAATAAAAGTACCACTAGCTGTGAATTTCCAAATTAAATGGTCTTCTTCTTCAACCCTCACCATAGAGTTCATGACTTTATTCAGACTACCCAAAGACTGGTCCACCTAAGATAAGTCCTTCCACTATCCATCTTTACAGTAATCCTCCACCTTGGTTCCAAATCTTTCCTTGCATTGGTTCTGAAATCTGTTCCACTCAGGGTTTTCATTCAAAGGGATCTCCAGAAGCCAAGGGTCATCCCAAAACTGGATAAGATTCCCTTTCCCCAATTTCCATTTTGCACCTTTGACAATTAAGTCTCTTGTTCTAGAGACATTTTTCCAAATATTGGATCCAATTGGGATAATCTCTGCTTTGAGGAAGCTTTGAAGTGTTGGACATTGACTTTTATATTTGTTATCCCATATCGTTTTCCACTCTCCTTGATTTCTATATCCTCTCCAAATCTGCTTGGCCATAAGGAACTCATTTATGTCTCTTATTCTTCTAAGGCCCAGACCTCCTTTATTTATAGGCTTGCAGACCTTCTCCCATGCAATCAAGTTCATTCTCTTCTTCTCCTCAACCCCTGTCCATAAAAAAGATCTCTGAATCTTTTCAATGGCCTCCGCATACTTAGAAGGAATCCTAAATAGACTGATGGCGTAGAGAGGAATACTTTGAAAAGTGGATTTCAGCAGTTGAACCTTACCTGCTTGACTAAGAAGAGCACCCTTCTAGCCAGACAACTTCTTGTGGAACTGACCAATGTTGTAGTGCGTGGAAAGAATCAAATTTTCCATTGCTTGCCTACTCATTCCCTTCTACAAATTGAACTTCATTAATCAACATCTTGATCATTTTTCATGTAAGTTTGATTGAAGAGGGGACATCTTTCAAGTGATTTGTAGCTAGAACCAATGTTTGGAAAGTATGAGCATGTGGTTGTCACCTATCATACATAGTTTTCAAAATAGGCAAGATGTCCTTACATTGTTGGGTAGCCTCTAATAGAGATTGATAACACTCGTAAACATTATCTATCTTACTTATAACCTTTTTTAGCACTTGAATTAGAGTACTTTGCATGACCTCTAAATCAAGCCATCACTTTAGCCTTTAGTAGTAATTCCTCTGAAGATTCCAATATTCCTACATAATCTTCAACTTTTACTTTAAGCTTTTTTATTTCATCTACAGAGGAAGCAACTATTGTGGCAATAGGGGTGATAAATAACCAATACACCTAAAGGAACTTGGAGAGGATCTGTCATTCTTGTACCATTTTGAACCACACATAATCCATATATAATTTGTTGTATGCCTCATTCAATCCAACTTAATGTTTCTTTATTTTATCCAATCCTTTTGTTGGCTCTCTGTTGCAGTTTTGGCAAACATACAATTGAATGTGAAGTGATGGTTGTAGCCTCCAAAGTTGTTGTATCTTTTAGGTTTGGGCAATCACATTATTCTTTGTTTCTTCTACAATATGCAACAACTTTGGCTTGTCTATTCTTAGAACCTTGTCCCATTGAGCTAATGAATTGAGCCTAGGGTGATTACCTATTTCTTTGACACCATTTTTATTGTCAAATTCTGCAGCAAACAATGCATCATCTTATTTCCTTATCTGATCAAGTAAGAAAATTGTGTCCAAGTCCTAATTTGGAACTAGTAGCATGCTACTCTCCTAGACCATTATCCTTTCTTCGTTTGAGCTTATATCAATGTTGTCCATGTTCAGTTTATTGAGAGTAGAGGCAACAATATCTTCATGCTTAGATTCCTTCATTTTCGTTTTTAACCAAAAGCCCTTAAACTCTAGACTTTTAATAAAATTATCATCCTCCATGAGTTGGTGGGCTACTATCGTCCTTTCATTTTTTACTTGACCAATAGGGGTAGTTTTATGCATATCTACCTGGTCTTGTGGCACATATGCTAAAATATCCTCTCTATGAGGTGATGACAGAGGTTGATCAAATTCTTCTTCAAAACCCATCTAATAGATGGTTTGTGTAGCTTCTTCAATGTCTCCCATTTGTTCTTAAGTTTACTCGTATGACACTAAGCGAGGCTAGTCAACAACCATTTGCCTTTTTTTGTGTTGGATCATGTGCTAGTTGAGCTATTGGTTCAAAAATATTAATTTATTTTACTTTAGGTACTTGCAAAAGTAAAGGCTGATGTACTATAGTTGGAGCTTTTCCATGTATCTTTTCAAAGTTATCAAACATGAGATTCATCTTTTTGATTTCATCTTTTTCCTCAAAAAAATAACCAGGGAATCTTGGTTATGACTTCTTTCTATCTTCCTTGAGCCTTAGAAATATTTCCCACTTCTTTCTCCTTTGCAATGTTTCTGATGTATTATGACAATTTCTAACTACATTCTCCTCATAATATATTTCATGGCAATAATGGCCCCTTTTCAACTCGTCATTCTTTAATGTATCAATATATTTTTCAGGGTCATAATGCCTCAATTTGGCACATCTCAAATTATGCATGGGTTTAATGTGTTCTTGGACCCATTCCAATCCATCACATCCAATTGCAAAATCAATAAATCTTGTACATTGTGACATATGAGTACCTTTTCTCTCCTTTTCCATAAGCTCTTTTGTCATCCACATAAGCTACCACATTAACTCTAGAAAGGCTAATCTAGGAAATACAACCCTAGGCAAGAAATGTGGTCCCTGGGGACACCCATACACTTTGATAATAGTGTAATATGAAAAGAAGAACCAATCATGACCATCATCAGGCCCCTTGTTTTTTGGCCTTTCATCTTTTGCTCTCAACAAATGTATGATTTTTGGTGGCAACCTAGCAAAAGACAATCCAAACCACCCCATTATCCTCATCATAAAGTGCTCATGAAACACTGGATAATCTGAATTGGTATATTTCCTATCCCACATATAAGTTCAACATTGTACTAGTTGTGGATTTCCAAACTTATCAACCATTTCCAATCTCATTTTCTTATCCCAACTGGACTTGATCTGAGAAAATATTAAGTATCACTAGAGAGAATAATAATTAAAATTAATTACCCCATCATTATTTCTAACCCCCATCAACCCTTCATAGATTTCAATGAAGATGTATGATACAAAACTATATTCAACATTGGCATCAAGGTTTTGAATGTGCATAACCATCATCATCATATTAACTAACATTTTTGTGTTAGCACCCTTTCCCAACATTTGACACAAGGCATAATATGTTTTGACAAAATAACCTTCAAAAGCTATGAGCTCTAGGGGTTCCTGCTCAAAGGTTGAAATCCCATTTATTCTATTTTTTAAAATCTTTTTTTTCGTATCTAGGGACTTCATTGCATCTTAGGGTTTGCCTATGCACCTGGTATTCTTCTTCAAGTTAATCAAGATCAATGGTTGCTAGTGCTTACCTATTTAGGTTAAAGCACTCAATAATTGTAGATGCATTAATATCTACTAAAATAGAACCATCGATTATCCTAATTGTCTTGGTCATAGGTTCAAATCATTTAGCTAAAACCCTAATTAGGTCCACCTCCACAAATACATTAGGGACAATACCCACATCAAAGAACCAAGGGCTTTATGTTGGGATATGCTTATCTCTATTGCCATAAAAGAATGAAAACAACTCCCACCCTCAAATTGGAATTATAGTCTCTACAATTTTCAGAAGAGTCTTGGAGGGTATTCCTAAGGCCATTCTCCATTGTAGAACTTGGTAAGATATCTAATATGTCTTGATTTAGCCCTCTAGGTTTCTTTTCTTTAGCTCTAGAGGATTCTCCATTCTTTACCAAGAACTTGCCCTTCTTTGGTGGCATTATTACTTAAATGTTCTATTCAAGAAGAATCAGGTTTTTTATTGCAAATTCTTAGGAATTCAAACACAATTTCAACTAGAACACAAAGAAGAATGCACAATTTTGTTATATTCTTCACTGAAAAGCAGAGTTAACTTACTAATTTTTTCACTGTTGAAAAGATCTATTTGGTCTATTGATTTCACCCTTGTCATTATAGAGCTCCTTCACTTGAATTTGATGAATGCAATGTGATTAAAATGACCACAAAGGATTAAATTTATGAGTCTTTGTCTACCAATATAACCTTGTCTTATTGCATTAATTGTGAAGTCATGCGAAACTTTGAATTGAGTAGTCGTGCACAACTTCAAATCTTCACCGTCGATCTTTTGATAGTGAATGGTAGAGATTGGTCATCCTTCATTTGATTGAATCAGCTAACACTTCCTTTTTTCACTTTATCTTATTCGATAATCTCATGGGTAATTTGGGTCCAACGTGGATCTCCTTGTGGGTTCGTGAGGCACCCTCCTTCATAAGTGAATAGGCCTACACGTACACGTGGTGCCACCCTGCTATCTCGCGGTCCACTCCTCTCAGTCACCACCCTCTCAGTGTTGTGGGGTGTGACTTCCTTTTATAATCATCGGGACCACCAACTTTTGTGGTTATCCCACTATCCCATGATCTACTTCAAACATTGGCCACTAACCTCCAACATAGGGTAGTTTATAATATTCATCTCCTCTTTACCTTGTTCTCTTGCGGTCTACCATGTGAGGTTGTCAATCATTGTGCGGGGGCATGGGGTAGATGATTGATACTCTCTCCCCTTAGCCTTTAGTTGTCATCTCGACATCCCATTTGAATAAATTTAAAATATAAACATAAACATATTAAACCCAACACATTAGACTTGAATAAATTTTGAAGGTTGGCTAAAAATGGAAAGCTAACACACGAGACTAGTAAAAAAATGATATAATACATATAAGTGATAACTTAGAGGGAGGTTATACCGAGTAAATAAGTCAACACAAGATTATAACATTGCAATAGAAAGGACATGGGGTTTAGGGCTTTGGACTTATGCAAAAAAAAAATAGACATACCCTAATGAATTTCAAGGGTCAAACCAAGGCAAATGCAAGGCACAAAGTTGCAAAATTATGACAATCCCAATAGTGACTCCGGTTGGGGATGATTGATCTTTCATGGTCAATGCAAGGATCTAGAAAAAATTTGAGGGGTAGACCAAATAGAAAACCAAACAAGAAAATCATGAAATATATATAAATGTGCATACCTAAATTATTGTGCATGGAGCAAATATTTATGCAATGAAGTGTTTCAAGAATTGTCTAGGCACTGGCAATTCCTAAACTTTACCATTCAAAATCTACTGATAGTATGATTCTTCACCACTCGTGTTTGTGATCATGTATGGACCAAGCCACGAGGATATAAACTTACCATGTTTTCCTATCTCTGAGTCCTAACATTCCACATTATGACCAAGTCATCTATGTCAACATCCATGGTTCAGTTATGTCAATATCCTCTTCTTGGATGAATTTGTAAATTGGTAACATGTTATTCATTTGTAGTCTTGCTTGTGCTCCATAAACTAGTTCAAATGGTGATTTTCCAAAGACCTTTTTTACAATCACTCTCGATATCAGCCCATAATGCCGACCTTAGTTGTGAATCCCAGACCTTCTTGTTCTTCTCTAACATTATGTTTATAATTTTCATAACACTCGTATTGCTAGATTCAACTTGACTATTATCACATGGATGATATGTGAGTAATATGATATAGTTATGCCATATGAACCACAAAATTCTATAAAATCCTCATATCTAAAACACACGAAATTATCCATAATTAATCTATTAGGAAATCCAAACCTATTTATGATGTTATCCATCAGAGAATTCGTAACAACTTTGTTGGTGGCTTGCTTTATCAATATAGCCTCTATCCACTTGGTGAAGTAATTTGTGGCTACCATAATCCATTTGTGACCCCCACTTGATTTGTCACTGATCTCTCTTATAACATAAATCCCCCACTGATGAAAAGGGGCTTCCACTTGCAGAGGTCTTAGAGGCAATGCACCTTCATAGGTTAATTTCCCTAAAAAAATTTGTCATACCTCACACTTACTCACATATTGGTGGGCATCAACAAATAATGAAGGCCAATAGTAACCTTATTTGAGAATCTTGTGAGTAGTGGTTTTAGCTATGAAATAACCTCCATAGACACTTTCATGCATCTCTCTCAATATAACATCATCTTGATGCTCGTCTAAGCACAAAAATAACATCTCATCCCTATATTTATAAAATAAATATCCATTGATGAATACATACTTCAATGCTTGCAACTTCAGAGCTCATTTCTGATTATCAATTGATTCTTCTAGACACTTCATATCTTTAAGAAAATAAAAAATATTCGTATACAAATAAGTGTGTTGCAAGTTGCAAACAAACTCTTCATTATTTGAAAAAATACTCACACGAGAAGCCTTAAATTTGATTCAGACATCAATTTTTTTAATCTTTATCCTCCTACCAACTTGGTGATCCAAATTTCAATGTTGAATTCCTAGATTTTATTAATCCATGGGCACCTTCTATTGGTCACCTTTGACTCAACAAAGATTTCCTTCATAGCTGCATTTGGTACATAAGTAATGACCTTGGCACCAATAAGATACAACCTTAAGTTCGTAACCTTCCTTTACCAATGCATAGGCCTATTTTTCTACTATGCCATATTTCAGCTTTGCATCTTGAAGGGAATTGCAATAAAATGTTATTGGTTTCTCATACCCCTCATCATTTTCCCGCAACATAACCATTTGTAATTGTATAAAAAGAAGTAAATGATAAAACTTGAAAATGCTTATCAAAATATTTCGAGATTTTAACATGGCAGCTTCTTTAATTTCCCTCTTGATAGAAATAAATGCATCAATGGATTCAACAATCCAATCTATCTTAGCTCCTTTCTTCAACATCTTGGAAATAGGCTTCACAATCTTTGCAAAGTTAGAGATAAATCTCCTAACAAATTGATCTGGCCAAAAAATGATTGTATAGCTTTCATTGTCTTAGAATTGGGTTTACTGTATACCATTGCTACCCTTTCTAAGTCAATCCTCTTACCTTCCTTAGAAACAATGTGAACCAATAACTTACCTTCTATCTAATAGCTTACCTTCTATAACAACAAAGTTGCACTTCTTAAGATTTAATGAAATCTCATACTCAAGGGCCTTAGTAAATATCCTCTCAAGATGAAAACAATGATCCTCATCCTTTTTAGAAAAATCAGTTAAGTCATCCCAATAGACCACTGTGGTGATATTAATTAAACTAAAAAATGCAACATCCATGGCCCCTTGAAATATTGCTCCAACATTTGTTCAACCAAACGACATTCTTACATATACATAGGTACCCCAAGGAGTTGTGAAAGTGATCTTGTACTGATTAAATTCCTTGACCTTCACCTGGTCCTACCCTAAAAATCCATTCATCATTGACAATAACTCACACCCTGTCATGTTTTGCAACATAACTTCTATGTTAGGAAATGGGAAGACATTTTTAGATTTCTAAAATCTACACATAACCTTATGTCTCCATTCTTCTTTTTGATAGGTACCAAGTTAGAGACCCAAGTGGAATGTCTAATTAGTTTTATTATTCCACCATCTCTTAATTTCATTAGCTCTTCCTGCATCTTGGGTGTCAACATTGGGCTAATAGGTCTATGTTTATACCTAAAAGGTTTTGTCTCAAGATTAAGAGAAATCTCGTGTTGGAATAGATCCTCTCTGTAAGCTTTCAAATCATCGTATGACTAGGCAAAAACATGTTTGCATTTTCTCAATAATGCAATAAGCAATGTTATGATCTTATGACTGATTTTCTTACCAATATATACCTTTTTAGGAGATGATGTAGCCCCTAAATTCACCTCTTTTAAATCTTCTTTGTTTACTAATTTAGTTTCATAACTTGACTATCACTTCCATCAAATACCCTCTCCAATGCTACAAGGCCCTTTGGGATCTTATTAGCCTTCAGTTGTATCACTTCATTACCAAAAACAATATATTTATCATAATTGACTTCAACAAAGGTATTAAAGTCAATTTCTTGAGTTTCATATTCATCTATACAATGAAGAAATTTCAACAAATCATAATTGTCATTAAATACCTATCAATTACATATATTATTACAGATTGACGGTCTAAATCTTATCTCTACTTGAGATATCCTTGCCAAAGTAATATCATTATTTTTCAAGGTTATATTTATCAAAAAATTATCATAATGTTCCTTGACCTCTCCCCACAATCAATGGAAAATGCATCAAAAAATTTATTAAGTCCCAGACAACAAACTTATATTGTTTCATATTCTTATTCATTAAAGAGTATTTGGCTCTGACTTGTGAAATAATTAGTTCTAAATCTCCCCACACTTAACAATTTTATCCCATGTTTCATAGCTAAATTCAAACACAACAACAACATCTCATACTCATCAACATTATTGGTACACACAAAAGACAACAAAAAAGGATACTTAAAAGTCTTCCCACTTGGTGCAATTAAAATCACACCTGCTTCAAACCCCTCCTTAGTGCAGGCTATGTCAAAATACATCTACCATAACCCATCTTGATCATTTTATATCTCACTATTGATTCGATCATTGCTTACTAACAGTGGTTGAGTAGGTTCAACTCTGAAGCTACCCATGTAAATGTCAAAAAAACATCATTTCATTTGGGTCAATTTTTTCAACAATGATAGGTGACCTTGGCTCCATGTTCAGCTTGACTTCATTTCTATTAACTAGTATGGTGGCATAGGATAAATCTAATTAAACATCACCACCTAGAGTTGTTATCCACTATCTTCACAGTAACATCCCATACTTGTTGGTAAAATAGTGTTGCGCACCTTGCATAATAATGTTTATTATTGTAATGTTTTATTTTATTATGTGAGTTGCACATGGACTTGTAAAGTGTAGAGATTCTCTTGGAATATTCTTGGGGCCGGTTGATGAGTTGTATCGTAACCTTTAGATATGTTATATTTTTATGTATTTAATATTGGGGGAAGTAATTTAATAAAGTACCTAATATTAGATGTGGGGTCAATGGGGTAGTTAGCCCATGGTATTAGCACATGGTTTTGTAGCACGTGGTGGTTTTGTGGGAGCTTGTGTCTACAAAAGTAACCATAAGGGTAGTTGTTTGGGTGAGTCAAGTTTAGCATTTGTGGAGGTTGGAAGCATGGCATGGGATGTGTGGTTACATGCTTGTTCACATGGAGTGTTTGCTGATGGTTGGGGTTTCGAAAGCTTTCATACTTGTATCTGTGATGTTGCATTGTTGATAATACATGGACGATAAATGCTTTTAGAGGCTGGGTTTTTCCTTCATGATGGTTTTTTCTAGGGTATATCTTGTTTCATCTTTGATGGGTATGTTGTTTATTCTTTGCATGTGGATTCTAAGTGATTATTTTATTGATTCTCATTGTGTTATGTGGAAATTATCATTTGTATGGCTACAAGTTTCCTTTCAAGTGGTATTAAAGCTATGGTTTAGTTGGATAACCCTAGGAGTTGAATCCATGAATGCATGTAAGACAAGAAAAAATATAAGGTTTTTGCAAGTTGTTTATTATAGATCTGAAAGTTTTGGGTTTTTTGTTATGATGGGTTGTTGACAGATTTGGGGTTAGAAAAATAATGGTTCAAATGGGTTTCCTTTGGATATGTATTTAAATGAGGGTTTTGGGGGCGGGGAGTTTGCAAAAATAACCTCCTGGAAAAAAACAGACCTCACCATCGGATCCAAGTTGGCCAAGAAATGAAGATTGATAGAAAATTTGCCTATTTTTAAAAAAGTTGAAACGATTAAAAAAAGCATAGCCCCAGCTTGGTTGTATGACTAAACCAGGGCATCATATTTTTTGCAAAGCCAAAAGAATTTTTAAAAATGATATTCTCGTAGAAAAATTATTTTCTTGCAAAAGCAAAAAAATGGAAAAAATTGTATTTGTACTGCGACAAGATTTTATGTTTTTTGTAAAGGCGATTTAAAAAAATTAAAATATTATGAGTGTGGGGGTTTGACCCTTTTGACGGTTGGTACCAACATTGGTACTAGCCGATACCATTGTCAATCCCAATCGACTGGGCTAACAACCCTGTCAGTCGGGTGTTATCTCGCTAATGTAGGCCTTACCAATTTGTTCCACCAAAATAATTTCAAACAAATTTTTTAGTTGTTATTCGCCAAAGGTTTATAAATTGAATTTTATTTTATGTAGGGTCCGACTATTAGAAAGGTACCACCATTTGCACTGCCTGTGCCTCACCTGGCGTGGCATCGCCACCATAGGCCACCCGGTGGCCACCGGCCTATGATTACTTTATTTTATTATTATTTTTAATATATGACCTCCCTATAGGAAAATAGGACTTTGTTTCTTCAATTGAGCATAACTTGGGCCTATGGTGTCAGATTTTTTGCTTCTTATAGTCATTGGAAATGTGACTTAGATTACTACACAATGGTATGATTAGTTTTTCTAGATTTTGTTGTTTTGATAGTGAAATGTTAGTTGGAAGTTAGAGTTCCCTTTATGACATTGAGAGGTCATGACTTGAGCATATGAAGTCAAATTTTGGAGTTTGAATAATTGAAAGAAAGTTCATGGAGATCACTACATGGTGGATCAAGTTTGGAGCTGGTTTGACATGATTTATTTGTTGATATATTGATTTGATTTGTTTATAGTTTGACAATAGTGTCATTGTGAGTTTATGACATGTTACATATTAGATATTTGGAGTTTATGTCATTGTACACTTGTTGTTGTATCTCATATTGCTCTCATGTTGACATGGTTATTAGTTTTTGGTTTGGGTATGCATATTGCATTGTTGGGTCCACAAGTTATGATATAGGCGGTCTATACTTACGAGATTGTGTATGGCTTGGTATGGGTTGTCTATGCCCATAAAACATTCATTGTTGATGCATATTTATATTGGTGGTTTTGTTTCGTCACTTAATTTGCTAATTTCATTATCATGTTGAGGAGGAGAGATGTTACTTTACATGCAGAAAAATTTAGCATATGTATTAGACTAGAAGACAACCATCAAACCTCTAAATCTAATCATCATAATCCAAACACAACTCAATGAAGGAATACAAATGAAATCAACAAAATAATCATGAAATTATAAAACATATAAATCCACATTGAATCCAATGCACTTGGCCTTAATTTTTTTTCTTCTCCTTGTGTGGGCAATGGATCTCAAATTCACACTTTACGAAAAACCTACAAGATAAGAGCTCAAGAATTACGAAGGTAGCGGTTATTGAAAAGGGAGGATTGATGTTCAATTTATAGATTTTGAGAGGTTCGATTTGATGGCTGAGATTAATCTAAAGACATTATAGATGAATGGTTGAGATTTAATGAGACAAGTTGGTGAGAGCTAATTTATCATTCTAGTTGAATTTGATTGAGAGAATAACTCACTTGACTAACTAGTCAAGAGATTTGATTAAGAGTAGAACTAAATTGACTATGTAGTTAGACAAAGTTGGTTTCAAAAAAGGAGTAAGTGAATGAGTAGTTAGAAAAAAGGTGATTGAGGATTGACCAAGAGTTAGCGGCAGTTAGAAATTTCAACATGTGTTGTAGGAAATTGAGATGAAATGTCATTTGGAGGAAACTTGGGTTTTTGAAACCATGAAATTAAGATTGAAATGAGAGGAAAATAAATTTGATTTAAATTTGGAGGGAAATTAGATTGATTCGAAATGAATATCAAATAAAATTAACAAATTTAGGAATAAATTTAATTTGAGAAGACATCATTACACAATTAAATAATTTAAATAATAATTATGAGAAAATGGAAATTTAATTAAAGTGAAAAAACAAGATTATTTAATTAATTTAGAGGGAAAATGGTCAATTGATTAAATGATTAAGAGGGAAATTTGAGTAGTTAATTTGAAATGGTGGGAGAATATTACTTCAAAAGAATGAAGCTAGATTAATTTAATAATTAAAATTATTTAATTAAGAAAGATGAATAATTAGAAAAAATGGCATTTGCATGCGAGACAATTTTAAGTGTCTATAGTTACTAGGTACAATCATGATGGAGGACCTATGTTGTTGACTATGTGATGCTTACAAGTTGGACATATTAAGAGGTAGATGCTTGTTTCAGTGGATATAATCATGATTCCATGAATTTTTTTTGTGTTTAGGGACTTTGGTGTGACATGATTCAATTTATAGATGATTTGTTTGGATTCCTGATTGGTTATGGTGGTATATCTTCTTGTTTGAGGATCATGGTTACTTTGGGTTTTGGGAGCTCATGATGTCTATTTTGATTTATTTGATTGTGTGAGGGACTTGGCTGATTATCATGTAGAGGAGGCTATTATCATCATATCATGGATAGCTTGGTTACACTTTTAGTGGGATTTTGATAGTGATGATGTGGCGGTGTAGGATTGGTTCTTGATTGTTTGTCATTGATTTTGTATCTTCTTGGCTTGGAGTTCATGGTTATACTTGATGTTATTAACATTTTAGGTGTATGTGTGTAGACTTGGATGATCTTCATTTAGTAGATGGTTATCACAATGCTATGGAGATCTCGGTATCATGATTCAGTGGGAGCTTGTGGTAGTGATGTTTATTGACCATTGGATGATGGACGATCTTCTTAATGTGTAGATGTTGGAGGATTCCTAAGATCTTGTTTCTATAGAAGTGTATTTCACATTTGTAGGTACACTTGTAGGAGATGATAATCTTCATGATTATTTGAGGATATGGACATCTTGGAGGACTCACATAGTTCTTTGGTTGAGGTGTGGTTTATGATTTCATTTGACATGTTATCCTTGTTTGATAGGATGGTTGATATTATGTCATGGTACACTCTTGATTGAATTCTTAGATTTTTGGCATTATATGGTTATTTGATATGTTCATATAGAGTATGTTATTCCTAGGAGGAGATGGTTAGATCATGTTATCATGTTTATGTTCCTAATATTATGGTTAGAGCTTTGACATTGATATTGGTAGTTCTCTTTGTATTGGTTTTATGATCATTTGCTTGATTACTTCATGGTAGTGCTATATTGAATTTGGAGTTTGGAATGGATTGATTAGTTATAGGTACTTATGAATACATTGAGACATAGGTGATGTTGATATTCTCTTGTGATTAAAGACATTTGTTGAGATGCTTGGTGTTTACAACAGGAAGACCAAGGATCATTCATGTAGTATGGAGTTGAGAGGAGATTGTTCTCAATGTGTCATGATGACTTGGATAGCTTGATGAGAATTTGTATTCCCCACTCTTGGTCTACTCGGTAGTTTACTACTTGAGAGGTATTTCCCATTGTTTCTTCCAGGTGCATGATGTTTATGCTTATCTTTTATAGATATGGATCTTGAGTGATGGATAGATGGTTAGTTTTGGAGGATCAGTTTGAGAGATGTTTCGCATTGGTTATATCCTCGTGTATTTGAATTGTTATTATGATGGTATTCATTGATATTGAGTTTAGGAGATGATTTATTGGGATTATTCCCTAGGATTGGAAATGGATATTAGTTTGATATTTCTGGCTATGAGAGACTTATATTGATGTCAATTACATAATGTATATGTTTGTTTGGTCCAAGGGACTAAACAAGTGTGGGTGTTGTTATAGCTTTTCATTTGGAGTTTTATCGAGGAGATCATACTTGACACAGTTGGCATTTAGAGGTGTATGTAGAAGGACATGATATAGGTTTTGATTTGCAATGTTCCTCTTTGGTCTTGGTTATCTTCCTGGATGTTCAGTTTCACATTAGATTAGATTTGAGGTTATTTAGATCTATGTGATTGATTTGTGTTCACAAGTTGTCATGTGGGAGATGACATGGAGGTTCCTTTATCTCTTTCTTTTCTTGGGTGTGGAGAACATGAGAGAGTATTGGAGACTTGTGGTGAGAGTTGCACTTGCAAGTTATTGGTTTACATGTTATACATATTGTTGTGGATGTTCCTTGATACTACATGACTATGGTTACACTTTCTATGAGATTCTATCAATGGATATTTCGGGTATATTGATTATTTTCAGATTTGACATTACCTATGTAGTGGGAATTTCTAGGTGTACATATGTGTCAAGTGTTGCACTTAGAGCTTATGGTTGCATGTTATGAGTTGTATATGTTGATGATATGAGATTCACTTGATATTTTTGTATACCTTAGAGGTATGATAGTTGGATGTGTCAACACTTGTCATGGGAGCCATTTTAGCTATGGTTATTCATTCTTAATAACTACTGATGCATTTAATACCTTTGGATTGAGTTATTATGTTTGGGATAACAGTTGAGGTAAAAGTCATCATTTATTGTGACACAATGTGTGGATTTATCTTTGGATGGCCTCTTATATGTCTAGTGGAAGTGGCATGGCGGAGGGTGAGAGTATTCATGTTTGAGATGGTAGACACTTTGTTTCTTGTTGCAAGTACCTTGATGGAGCACTTGGATTCGTTGTTGCTATATGTGGCTAGAGGGATTTTTCCCTTGTTCATGATGTGGTTACTTATTGCCCCTTATCCAAAATATACAAGAAGTGTGAGAATGTTAAGAAAATAGGTGTTGTACACCTTGCATAATAATATTTATTATTGTAATATTTTAATTTATTATGCAGGTTTTCACATGGACGTGTGAAGTGTAAATATTCCCTTGGAATATTCTCAAGGCCACTTGATGAGTTGTATTATATTTATTTAATATTGAGGAAAGTAATTTAATAAAGTACACAACCCACACATGGTTTTGATGTAATACCACTTGGTGATTTTGTGGGAGCTTGTGTCTATAAAAGCAACCATGAGGGTAGTTGTTTGGGTGAACTAGGTTTAGAATTTGTGGAGGTTGGAAGCATGGCATGGGATGTGCGGTTGCATGCTTGTTCACATGGAGTGCTTGATGATGATTAAGGTTTCAAAAGCTTTCATAGTTGTGTTTGAAATGTTGCATTAATTATAATACATGGATGATAGATGCTTTTGGAGGTTGGGTTTCCCCTCATGAGGGTTTTTCTAGGGTATATATTGTGTCATATTTGTTGGGTATGTTGTCTATTCTTTGCATGTGGAATCTAAGTGATTATTTTGTTGATTTCTCAATTTAGTTATGTGGAAATTGTCATTCGTATGGTTGTAATTTTCCTTTCAATACTGAGGAGGGATTTCACCAACATTTATGTCTACCTTATATGTGGCTTTAGGAAAATTAGCCAACTCTACTTCAACATCTTTCATGACACCAATCACGGG